>NW_008751932.1:0-7060 GCF_000715545.1 Opisthorchis viverrini
TTCAAATAAATCATCGCTGTACGGCAGCAGTGTTGAACACTAATGTCATGCTATCGTTGATTGTGTTGATTATAAGGATTCTCACCGTCCTCCCTAGTCCCGTCAAACATGTTGGCACTAGTGCTTAAGTACCTAATTACACCACGCAGCAGTCTTCGCATGTTGTATAGAAAAGTTAACTGTGGACTAAATGTGCCTAACTCGCTGTCCAAACACTTATCGCTGTCACCTCTGGATCGACAGTCCTACCTCTAAAACTCGACTTAATGAGAACACTCAACCCTATCCTGCTGTAAAGCGTCTTCCCTGGGAATAGAACCCTGTAACGAGGTAGGTCAAGAAGCTTATCTTTATTATGTTCAATTATAACCAGTGTCACTAATTTGAAATTCGTCATACGATTGGTTTTATGTCAAGGTTACTCTGTGTCTTTATTTTATTCGCCCAGTTAACATATAAAGTACGCGCCATGTACCATCATCCACGCAAAAAAGGTGACTAGTTAGCACAATGTCCAAACTGATCGCTACATTGTTCTGCGTTTTCGGATACGGTGAGTTATCCCAGCAAAGCTGACCTGACGCTGTGTCGCACTGCAAGTCTTAATATAAGTATGAAAACCATATTTGTTTTCGATTTTAGTCACTTTGGGGTTTTGTCTCTCCGTGGATGGCAGTGATCCGGTGTTGACTAGCTGCCTTAGTAAGTGCGCCCTACGGATCAGCAACCCATGAGTAGTATTTCATGCTTTTTATACTTGTTGTATGATTTGAAGAAATTTTCAACTATGTACTGAATGATTTCGAGTTAGCTTTAACTAATTCTGACCAACATAAAAACGTTTCCAGAAAATAGGCCTTGCTAGGATCCGTTTTTGGAAATAACTTACTTAGGACCTTTTTATAATCTTAACACCGGTGGATCACATGGTCAGTCAAGCCAGTATTTTAACTAGGGAAATTTTTCACACTTATCAGAGGCTGAAAAAGACAATCTGGCCAAGATGTCCGTGGAGCAGGTCTTTAAATGCAGACTGATAAACGTCTCTAGCAGGGGTATTTCGATGGCATGCGTCCAGTGGGAACGAATAAAGCGGTAGAATTACCGAATTAGGACGGTTTTTCCCAATTATGCATTCAGTGTCACTCATGAAGATCATATCGTGCGAACCCAAGTACAGAACGGTGTGATTATGAGGGTTTTCTATTGAACGAATTGTTGGGAGAAATGGTGGCAAGAAAAGAAAGAATTACTGCTATGGCAGTCACAATATACTCTTTCACACTTTTAAAGGACCAAATTCCATCATTTGAAACAAAGTTGTGTCGATGCTGTCATAAATGATACTATCTAACATATTTCTCAGGAGAGGAACAAAATTTCTGTCGGTCTTATACAGAGTCCAATACAAGCTTTACTGTGCAGAAGAAAACATTCAATTAATGTGCACCTCATTCTAAACTAATTCGTTGCGAATATTCTTAAAGTCTCCATATTTCCTTTTCCCTGCAGTGGAATGTTACGAAACGTGGGGAGATTGTCCACGTAAGTTTAGGCTGTATCTACATTTGAGCTCACCGATAGTGCAATAACCAGGAAGGGGTTTTCATGATAACCCAAGAATGGTGACTTTATCTAATTGGATCCATTTGACGTGAATTCTAAGGCTACCATGAATAGCCAAAACATTTGAGGTCGGCTGACCTGAGCACTTCGTTTGAACACTGAGTTAGATGAGTAGGAGAGTTGTCTAGGGACAGGAAAGAAATAGCTTAGAAAATTTTGTCAGATGGGTGTATTATTAAATGAAAGACGATCTCCCAAGCAGAGAAAGAACAGCAATGGATCAACGTTCAAAGCAAAGTGGCGATTACAGCCGGAATACCGACGGCAATAATGATATATTTCTGTAGCTCCATTTTGTGCTCTCATACGGTCGTGTGTATTACCTACGATCAGATTGTCAAATTTGGTCCATTCCAGTAAGGAAAAGGACAACTATAGTAAAAAAGGAGGTTCCACCTAGTTCGCAGCATAGAATGCTGGCACAAGTTATCATCCATGGGGGGCCGTTTTTGATACTAACATAAGGCAAGTGTTGGTGGCTTACTAGTGCAAAAGTAACTGCGCTGTAATTGAAAAGGACCAATGGTCCCATTCATTTTATTGTTTCCGGTTGGCTAGGATTTACAGCCAAATACTCGACCAACTAGAGGTCAAGTAGTTTTGTCAATTATGCCTACCCTCTCCGTTCAACACAACCCAATTTTCAAACTAACGTACTGTTTTGAATAAAAAATAAATTAGGTTAATTCTTGCTCACTTGATACTATTCCCAGGCCGACAAAAGCAGTTATAAACACACTTTTGACCTTGTCTTTACTGGAGCTTACCCAGCCACTAGACTGCTGTCAGCCGCGCATTATACACGAACATCAGTTTGTGTACAATTCGCCGTAAACAGTGGTTTGTAACTTAATTAGGTCAGAACAGGAGACTTGACTGGGACTAAGGAGCCTAGTGTGGAAATATTCGAGCGACATCGTTTTATTTTGCCATATTTGACGGAAAACAATAAAAGTGAAGCTTTTTTCTCTCCAGTATACAGAAAATTTATCGTTATCATCACCTTAATGACTTCGAGATGTTGTAGACTGAGGAGTCACAATGACGGTTATGAACTTCTCTGAGTTTGGTAATGGCATGTCGCACAGCATACCATCCCCGGCATGTCTGTTTTGTTTTACGGATTTTATCAGGCTGAAGCGTTAGTGCTTAATTTATTTGAGCAATAGGTTCTCTGTTGCTAACAAAACTCGACTGACATTGTCCTCTGACTTGCAGGTAGGAGTGGAACTCCGTGCATTCCGGGAATGGACTGTATGTGTAAGTGTGTGGTGTTGTTCAAATTTACGTTGAACATCTCAAGTGTTCCTATATGTCTGTGATAGTTTTTAACTTTTTGCAGGGTAAAGACCCCAAAGTTAAATTATGTTTAAAACGTTTTGAACGATCAGTCGTAGACTTTTAGGGAATTAGTCGACCTCCCGCTCACATCACTCTCGATTGAATTACGCCCCCATGTTCTGCTCCAATTATTCTGGTTATTCCGCACCAGAACTAAGATGAACTGGACTCGAGTTCCATTTCTATTACAGCATCTCAGCGGTGCATAACCTTAACCCTGCCATGGTTTGACCATCGCTCTTAGCAGAACAACTGCACCGGGACAAGAGTATTATTTAAACCAGAGTGATTACAACGTGAGTTCATCTATGAATTAAGAACTGCTCCATCTAATAAAGTAGCCGAATTACACAAGACGTCCTATTGTTTAAGAGGCAATGGGTTCTCTATTCAGGTTAGTGTGTTTTGAGAGATCTTACAGGCTCAAAGTGTGCCATAAGGAATGAAATGTCCTGCATTAAACAATTTTTAGTGGACAGCTGCTGATGTCAAGAGCGAGTGCAGGGGTCACACATTTACTTTTCCTATTGGTCATTTGAAATACAATACAATGCAATACAACGACCATAAACTCCAAGATGCCGCAAACTGCTGCTAACAAATCCGGAGCTTGTTTGTTGACCGCGAAGCCGCTGACCTCTGACCTGTTCAACCAGTCTGATATCTGGTTTGGAATCGTTTCATCACCATTCATCAGATCCCATAGTTAGAGACGTGTTCCAGTTACATTCCCCGCCAATTGCGTAATGAAGCTGAGTCATTTGCGATGAGGTTGAGTTGACTGGTGAACCATTGTCAACAGACAGAAAGTTAAGCACTACATTCGCCGTTGAATTGCCATTTACCGTGACGCCAACTATGATTTCTAACCAAGATTACTGCAAATTGAAAAAACAACGTAAAGGTACGTGAATTCGTTCTGAGCTCTTGCATTTAGTTACACATCCACTTGTACTATAAAAAATATAAAATAGAAGATGAACGTTTTACTTGCCAAGTCCTATTTTATTTGGTATAGTTAGCATTTGAAGCAACCCTATTTTAGTAGTCTCCTATTTGTTGTTCTCGGTTTCATTTATATCAGCAATTGAAAAGCCCACTTCTACAAGCATGCCTGAGCATTGTGTGCCTGCCTACTAATCTTTATGTTTTATCAAATTTTACCGTCATCATTACCCCGTTGTGGCAAATAAGAGATAAACCGAAAATGGAGGGGTAAGTAAAGCCATTATAGTTCATGGCGGAATATAAATACTCACCCGTAGCAGTGACCCTTAAACCTTATTGTTCTTGCTGGGTTACTGCGAGGATGGTAGTCCGATTGAACGAAAGTTTTTTTTGCCAGTTTTTCAGTTGTTTGATTGCTTTGATTTCTTACATATGTGGTTATTCTGGTAAACAGTTTCACTGGTTCACTGCTGAGTCGAGTCTGTCCCGAAATCCACATCAGTTAGCAAAAGGAAATCAAGCAGTCCTTCAGACAAGATCCAGATCAGGCAAACAGTCATCCGTCATTTAGAGAAAAACGTTTCGTCAAACTGTTCCCTGTCCTTATAAATCGGGTATATGAGTTCAACAGCTGTTTTACTAATTGCTGCCTGCCAGTTAGGTATCCTTTTTTGAAGCAACCCCAACCAGCTAGCTAACGGGATAGTCCAATTATTTTGCACTCCATTTTTACGCACCTCATCGCTCTACATAAATTCTTCGTGGATATTATTTCTAAATCTGCCAGAACTGCAAAAAAGTGTGAGTCGTACGACTTGGCACATCGTTTTGTGTGATTGCATTTTCAACATTTTGTTCAATTTTTAATTCAGTTTATTCAAGATGATAACCTAATTCGTGATCCATCTTATCAGCCAATAACCTACGCCATTTGGGCGACAATTGATCATGCTGAATTAAAAGTAACTTACTATAGGTGCCGAAAGCTAATGTGCATCATTGATGTGAGCACAAAAAACCACATACAGAGAATACCAATGCTGAGATCATTAGGTTCAACATCCTAGTGGTGCAAATTTCAGTCTGCGTAGAAAATTTCGAGCTGCTTCATCATTCTTTATGCCTATATTAAACAAGTTCACTTACCAAAATATCAAATTCCTTACTTAAAGATGAAGACATTGTTGCTAACAAAACTCGACTGACATTGTCCTCTGACTTGCAGGTAGGAGTGGAACTCCGTGCATTCCGGGAATGGACTGTATGTGTAAGTGTGTGGTGTTGTTCAAATTTACGTTGAACACCTCAAGTGTTCCTTTATGTCCGCTAACTATTTTAACAGACCGGTTAGAGAGGCCTAATCTTTCATGTTTCGAACCAGATCACACGTGAAGACAATAAGTCTGGATAACTGCTTCTAGTACATGCCATTCTGCATATTTACCAGTAGATTTGAACATAGACGTTATTTGTTTGTGCTGGTTCTGATTTCTCATCAGCTATCCTGATAGTTTTTAACTTTTTGCAGGGTAAAGACCCCAAAGTTAAATTATGTTTAAAATGAACGGAACGATCAGTCGTAGACTTTTAGGGAATTAGTCGACCTCCCGCTCACATCACTCTCGATTGAATTACGCCCCCCAGGTTGCAATTATTCTATTCTGGTTATTCCGCACCAGAACTAAGATGAACTGGACTCGAGTTTCATTTCTATTACAGCATCTCAGCGGTAAATAACCTTAACCCTGTCGTGGCTTGACCATCGCTATTAGCAGAACAATTGCACCGGGACAAGAGTATTATTTAAACCAGAGTGATTACAACGTGAGTTCATCTATGAATTAAGAACTGCTCCATCTAATAAAGTAGCCGAATTACACAAGGCGTCCTATTGGTTAAGAGGCAATGGGTTCTCTATTCAGGTTAGTGTTTTGAGGCATATTACAGGCTCAAAGTGTGCCATAAGGAATGAAATGTCCTGCATTAAACAATTTTTAGTGGACAGCTGCTGATGTCAAGAGCGAGTGCAGGGGTCACACATTTACTTTTCCTATTGGTCATTTGAAATACAATACAATGCAATACAATGACCATAAACTCCAAGATGCCGCAAACTGCTGCTAACAAATCCGGAGCTTGTTTGTTGACCGCGAAGCTGCTGACCTCTGACCTGTTCAACCAGTCTGATATCTGGTTTGGAATCGTTTCATCACCATTCATCAGATCCCATAGTTAGAGACGTGTTCTAATTACATTCCCTGCCAATTGCGTAATGAGGCTGAGTCATTTGCGATGAGGTTGAGTTGACTGGTGAACCATTGTCAACAGACAGAAAGTTAAGCACTACATTCACCGTTGAATTGCCGTTTACCGTGACGCCAACTATGATTTCTAACCAAGATTACTGCAAATTGAAAAAACAACGTAAAGGTACGTGAATTCGTTCTGAGCTCTTGCATTTAGTTACACATCCACTAGTACTATAAAAAATATAAAATAGAAGATGAACGTTTTACTTTCCAAATCCTATTTTATTTGGTCTAGTTAGCATTTGAAGCAACCCTATTTTAGTAGTCTCCTATTTGTTGTTCTCGGTTTCATTTATATCAGCAATTGAAAAGCCCACTTCTACAAGCATGCCTGAGCATTGTGTGCCTGCCTACTAATCTTTATGTTTTATCAAATTTTACCGTCATCATTACCCCGTTGTGGCAAATAAGAGATAAACCGAAAATGGAGGGGTAAGTAAAGCCATTATAGTTCATGGCCGAATATGAATACTCACCTGTAGCAGCGACCCTTAAACCTTATTGTTCTTGCTGGGTTGCTGCGAGGATGGTAGTCCGATTGACCGAAAGTATTTTTTGCAAATTTTTCAGTTGTTTGATTGCTTTGATTTCTTACGTATGTGGTTATTCTGGTAAACAGTTTCACTGGTTCACTGCTGAGTCGAGTCTGCCCCGAAATCCACATCAGTTAACAAAAGGAAATCAAGCAGTCCTTCAGACAAGATCCAGATCAGGCAAACAGTCATCCGTCATTTAGAGAAAAACGTTTCGTCAAACTGTTCCCTGTCCTTATAAATCGGGTATATGAGTTCAACAGCTGTTTTACTAATTGCTGCCTGCCAGTTAGGTATCCTTTT
>NW_008751932.1:7066-14038 GCF_000715545.1 Opisthorchis viverrini
CACATCAAATAAATGTTTCTGAAAAGACAGAGCGACGCGCAGTTAAAGGAGGTTTCGAACAAGCATCAGGATATTACCAAGTCCGCAAAGGCCAAATTTTTCAGGTTCAGCGAGCCGGAGGCAAGTGCCCTTGAAGGCAAAAATATCATATAAGGCAGTTTGTAAATGTCAGGTGGACAATTCATTTGATTCTCAAAAACATTCATTGATAGTAAGGAATGATCGTGAAGTATCTAAGTAGAAATCTAAGGTGCGCATTAAGAAGCCTTGGTGTATCAAAAGCTTGGAGTCTNGTGTCTGTGTTTGACCAACAGGGGCCGATATTTAGAACGTTTGAATGAATGACAAGTTAGTGCAGGTTCTTGGCTTCAAGAATTCTGGGGAAGCAACATACAAAAGTTTTGCAATGAATTCTGCACGCGAATTTTAATAGAAGGGGAAATGCTTGGGTTAAAATAGCCCCAATTAGCCACTTCAGCCTTAGAGCATGTGGGTCCACATGCGGATTATTCTAACCTGACAAGCTAAAAAACGAATAGTCTGAGTGGTTCACGTTGACAAATGCATTACCAGATTCATTTTTACAAAGCAAATGGGCATTAGAAAAACCACTAATATTATTGTGCATGAAACGATCGGCCGGGTGTTTTTCACAAAACTGTATCTGTACTCCCTGTATCTNTCAAGCAGTCCTTCAGACAAGATCCAGATCAGGCAAACAATCATCAGTCATTTAGAGAAAAAACGTTTCGTCAAACTGTTCCCTTTTTTCCTTATAAAACGAGTATATGAGCTCAACAGCTGTTTTGCTAATTGCTGCCTGCCAGTTAAGTATCCTTTCCTGAAGCACCCCCAACCAGCTAGCTAACGGGATAGTCCAGTTATTTTGCACTCTGTTTTTACGCACCTCATCGCTCTACATAAATCGTTCGTGGATATTATTTCTAAATCTGCCAGAACTGCAAAAAAGTGTGAGTCGTACGACTTGGCACATCGTTTTGTGTGATCGCATTTTCAACATTTTGTTCAATTTTTAATTCAGTTTATTCAAAATGATTACCTAATTCGTGATCCATCTTATCAGCCAATAACCTACGCCATTTGGGCGACAATTGATCATGCTGAATTAAAAGTAACTTACTATAGGTGCCGAAAGCTAGTGTGCATCATGGATGTGAATACGAAAAACCACATACAGAGAATACCAATGCTGAGATCATCAGGTTCAACATCCTAGTGGTGCAAATTTCAGTCTGCGTAGAAAATTTCGAGCTGCTTCATCATTCTTTATGCCTATATTAGACAAGTTCACTTACCAAAATATCAAATTCCTGACTTAAAGATGAAGACATGGAGAAGGAGATCACAGTAGGTCCTACACTGTATTAAAACACATTATCTTTGGGCTATATTTTGACACTAGTTTAACTTTTTAAAATCAAAATCCTCAATGGCTTTTGCTTTTGAAAACTGCAAGATTCTATTGGACTTACTTCACTTTTTTCGTTAGTATAAGATCATTCAAACTAACTTGGCTAACGTCAAAGTAACAGATACCTGTTATATGACAAAGTTGTCTAAACAAGTAGCCTTTGACGCAATGAATTACACATCAAATAAATGTTTCTGAAAAGACAGGGCGACTCGCAGTTATAAGAGGTTTCGAACAAGCATCAGGATATTACTAAGTCCGCAAAGGCCAAATGTTTCAGGTTCAGCGGGCCGGACCCAAGTGCCCTTGAAGACAAAAATATCATATAAGGCAGTTTGTAATTGTCAGGTGGACAATTCATTTGATTCTCAAAAACAATGAGAAATGGTAAGGAATGATTGTGAAGTATCTAAGTAGAAATCCAAGGTGCGAATTAAGAAGCCTTGGTGTATCAAAAGCTTGGTGTCTGTGTTTGACCAACAGGGGCCGATATTTAGAACGTTTGAATGAATGACAAGTTAGTGCAGGTTCTTGGCTTCAAGAATTCTGTGGAAGGAACATACAAAAGTTTTGCAATGAATTCTGCACGCGAATTTTAATAGAAGGGAAAATGCTTGGGTTAAAATAACCCCAATTAGCCACTTCAGCCTTAGAGCGTGTGGATTATTCTGACCTGACACGCTAAAAAAACGAATAGTCTGAGTGGTTAACGTTGAAAAATGCATTACCAGATCCATTTTTACAAAGCAAAATTGGCATTGGAAAAACTACCAATATTATTGTGCATGAAATGATCGGTCGGTTGTTTTTACAAAACTGTATCTGTACTCCCTGTATCTTTCAAAACTGCTTATCGTAGCTCAAACAACTAAGCTACACATAACTGCAACATAACTGATGTCCGTTCTAAAATTTCTCGACCATAAAACTTTGACAAATTTGTAGGCTCTTGTTTTTTTGGCCTTTATCTTCCTAGCCATATCTCAACCTGTAATTCTGCATGAGGATGCCTTTTTTAGTCATTAGCTCACTTAGCCCGAGAGCTGTTTTTAACCTTTTCTAACCCATAGGAACCATCACAGAAGCCACATAAATTTATGTGTTGCTTGCTCCATGTTGCGAAAATAGAATCATATGGTTCAAGCAAAAATGATACCTCTGGAAATTTATCCTTCTCTAGTCCGTACGCTTTTTCCAAATGTTCTCCCTGGAAGGAGAGAAACAAAGATTTCCCGAATCGAAAGTTACGTCCCAGCATATGATAGGATGGGTTCGACTCTAATAAGCCTTTTGCTTAAACATTTTGTGAAATTTACACACTCTCCGCGGCTTTTTGTTTCTGTCAGTTCGGCGCAAAGTGACATTGAAACAAATAGCAAGCTGCTGTTGATTCAAGGCTATCTAGAGTGTTTATCGGATATACACACGTGGTCTTCAGCATAAGAAGAAATTTATCTGGACCGTACATCAGCATCACTGTGTGTTTGAGGATAAGTTTTGGAGCACGAATTTGATGCTCAAGCATTTTAACGGAGATTTGACATCTGGTAGTTCCGTACGATGAGCGCAAGCGATGTGTATAAACAGGAAAAGCGAAAACAAGTTACAAGTAAAATCTACTTGCAGCTTGGTGTGATAGGTGGTTCAGATAGACTGCAACTTATTTGCTAATAAGATGCGCTGCAGAATAGGCTACCTCAGATTTAAGTTGGAATGTTTTTCGAATCCTTAAAAGACTCTTAACCTAAGAAAGACGTTTGACAAAAAACACTATTCATTGGATTCTTAAAGCCCTTCCAAAAGCTTAGGAATAGTTTTGTCCTTCATGAAGCTCTTCGGCTATGTAAACTCCCAGAATATCCATCGATTTCACGTTCCACTTGAACCATTATTTAGCGAAATAAGCTCGCTTGCAATTTAATTTGTTGTTAAAAGGAATCTCGGCTGAATCCGAGCTGCAGGGTACTACGGACAAAATATTCAGCATGAATTCACTCTTGACTCAAACTGATGCAATTGTAATTTGCAATGGAGTATATTTCGCCCGCTACGTGCAATTTAGTATTAAATTAGGATGGAACGATGGGAGCTGGTACATTTGAACAATCGTGAACCCGGTCGCGAATTCTCGAGTGATAGCATGTTCCTTCACGAAAACATGTCCTGACGTCTCGAATATCACGCCAGTTGAAACTCACGTCGTCTTGATACGGCAAACACATTTGAAGGTTATCATGAACAAAGGGCCCAGCTGTTGAGTTCCTCTTTAACACTAGGCGACTGATCGCGGTTACTATCTAAAAAACCAGCAGTAAATTGCCCAGGGTTTCCAATAAATACGTCATTGCATTTATGCTACAAAAGTAAGGATGACTTTTTTTAAATTTCTAAGCTAAACTTAACGACGTCAGTCACAGTTTTACCCTGCTTTTGGAATCTCTAATCCACCTCACCAAGTAGAGTATTAAATGCAGCTATTTTATAAATTGTTCCATTTTGGATATATCTGTTTAATTCCGGCAAAAAAACAGTTCTCTTGGAAAATTTTGCATTGTCCAAAGCGATTACTTTTTTAGTCCGGATTGAACCAAATTGTTTGGTACACCGACTGAAAAGTGAAATCATTTTGTACTGTAAGACGAAGGAAAAGTTTGGAATAGTTATCATACATAGCTAAATTCGCAATACCGATATGTTGTTGCTTGGTTTTCTTCACGCTGAACAACAAAACACTTTAGGGGAAGTGCTTAAATTTAGGGTCCATGAATTGAAGAAGGTTTTTAGAAGACTTGATGATCTTTCGCATAAATCCGGTTTATTTCAGGCAGTAATTGGACCTGTAAGTGAAGAATGATCCTGATAAAAGGTCGTATATGTATTTTGTTTGTTATGGAATTCAAATGTTAGCCATCTTAACTACTTGGAGGCGTGCATTCAAATTCATCCAGTGTATAGAGAACGGAAACTGTCATATGAATGTGATCAAGCACCTGACCTTCATAATGCGGACAAAGTTTCACAGTAACCTGGTCATAGCAGCAGAGGGGCCTGGATTGGTGTCAGCGATCTGTAACGATGCAGTTAAGAACGAAGTGTTAGGTTGTGGAACAGAACGTCCATTGGAGAATGTGTCCAGCATCAGAGGCTGCGTTTGTTAGGGCATATCCTGTATATGCCGAAGAAAGTGATGTTTTCCATGCCCAGTTCAGAGTGGTGGATGCAGAGGTGTATCAAAGATATTACGAATATTTTTGCGTGCTTCCGGTACGAACTGCCTTTCAATATGCAAACAGCCTGATCCCTACCGCGCCTGGTTTGAGACGCTGCAATATATGGTTTCAAATCAACGTCACTGACATTTTTGTCATCAGTTCCTATCCAGATTACCCGAATGAGTGTCTGGAGCTGTAGGCACCTTGAAGCAAGACAGTGCCAAGTCCCTTCCCCCCATCTTTATTGTTTTCTTCACAATAATGCTTCCAAATAAATCATGGCTGTACTGTAGCAACGCATCAGTGTTGAACATTGTTGTAGTGCTATCGATGGTGGTGTCCAGGTAGAACAGGCGACCTGGCGTGGTGGATGCATGTCGTACAAGTATCCTAGTAACAGGCACACAGTTAATCAGTAGTCGAAACGACAAAATATGGGACCCCCAGTTTGCGCGAGCGTGTAAGAAATTAATCGAAATTTCTTTGAAAGCTGTGGCCCTCAAAAGTACCAGTAAGTTTGTTACCCGGAAGCTTACTCTCATGGAGGGGCCTAGGCCAAATACAGTTACGATTTTGTACAAGCCGAGCACATAACGCACAAAATGTTGAAACTAAAATACAAATCATTGGTGAACTGCAGCAATCAGTACCTCAGTACCCGGAATACTTGGTGACTGTTGGTGACACAACCAAATGGTTTGGAGTGGCGAAATAGGCAACGCCCCCACGGTCTGGAGGGATAATGGGCTGAATTATCTGTCATCTAATAGTGTAATGCCACTGGCCGTAAATAGATGTCTGGGGTTATTTTTTATTGCAGTTATTGTCAGCTGTTGACACTTTCAGTTGTTATTACTGGGCCCACAACACATACAAACAATTCATCATCCGCCATATAGTTAGCCCCATAAATCAGTAGCTGGTTGAAGCCATGATTCAATCGGAGATATATCACAGATTGGTGACCAGCAGGTGACCGAACATTTTTACACTGATGTACAACTACTACCGTCATCGGAGGATATGAGCAAGGGGTGATCTATCGACAAATTCATCCAAATGGACAAGCTAGCGAAATTCCTAACCGTAGCACCTGTTAACTGCCATGGGAAAATTAGATGTAACCGGAAAGAGAATGTTGCCCACTCAAAGGCAAGTTACCAAAATCCGCCGACTATATGTGCCACAGTCGTTTACATAAAAAAAATCAAGGAAACCACTTTAGAGATGAGGATATGAATGTACTAACCATGCCGTTCGAACAACATATCTCTCTTTCAACAGGTGGTTTTGTTTGCACAAACCATTGAAATATTTTGCTTAATTAAGCCAGAGACAGATGACTATTAAAATGAGATATTTTAAACTATATACATAAACATGTATACACTACATACTATATACACTGTATACATTTTTCGCCTACATTATCCTCATCTTTCATTTACGCAGGTGTATCTGGAAACACGCCAACCACTGAACCATTTTTTTAGCACAATTCTCTTCAGCTGTCTTTGGGATGCTTGTCATTTCTATGAAGACAATAAAGCACTGCTGTGTTCTTTGCGTTGAAATAAGTGGCTTCGATCTGTTTTGTGAAGAAATTATATATTTTAAGAAACGGACCGCGAGTAGAAAATGTTCCCAAAAATCGCAAATTGGCACAGAGGTCTCTACTATATGTAAAGCACGTTGGTTATCAGCTTTGAAAACGAAATTTTCAGAAATTGCGCTTCAGTGGAATGATTTTTCTCTCATTTTAACCTACGAGAGAGATTTTTCGTAAATTTTCCCACGCACACTGTCCGGTATGAGGGAGGTGGACACTGATTTCCCAAAGGAAGAGAAGACCAGGCAGCTTTTTAGCAGCTTTCGTGTGAAGCAGACGAATGAACTGACCGAGAAGAAACCGACAAATGCTAGCTTGAAATATAGATATATTTTTACAAATTAAACTACTTACAAGGTTGCTGAAAACTTGTTAAAGAATTTCCAGCAACCTTGTATGAAAATATACTGTGATATCTTGAATATTATACCAACTAAAACATTGGGCGGCATTTGTGTTGAAGAAAATTATAAACGAAAGATTCATTGGAGTTCCCACGAAAGCCAAATTGGTATGATATTATACCACTGGTATTGATGTTGGCCAGTACTGACATTACTGTCAGTCGTTCTGACTAGCAAAGTGGGATCAATGAGGTGGTTATTCCCAATAAGAATGCAACAGCTGTGCAGTACTACTGGACTCTTCAGCACAGACTGACTTCAAATAAACGACGAAACCTCCATCATAAATAGATCTGTCTCATCAGCGGAAATCCG
>NW_008751932.1:14309-24745 GCF_000715545.1 Opisthorchis viverrini
GAGAAGAAACCGACAAATGCTAGCCTGAAATAAAGATACATTTTTACAAATTAAACTACTTACAAGGTTGCTGAAAACTTGTTAAAGAATTTCCAGCAATTTTGTATGAAAATATACTGTGATATCTTGAATATTATACCAACTAAAACATGAGGCGTCATTTGTGTTGAAGAAAATTATAAACGAAAATTCATTGGAGTTCCCACGAAAGCCAAATTGGTATGATATTATACCACTGGTGTTGATGTTGGCCAGTATTGACATTACTGTCAGTCGTTCTGACTAGCAAAGTGGGATCAATGAGGTGGTTATTCCCAATAAGAATGCAACAGCTGTGCAGTACTACTGGACTCTTCAGCACAGACTGACTTCAGATAAACGACGAAACCTCCATCATAAATAGATCTGTCTCATCAGCGGAAATCCGAAGGCTGCAAAAAATCATCGTAAACAATCCTTGAGACCTTTGCAGGAAGTCGGTAGACTCTATAGGCCAAATAAGGAGTCACTTAAATGTGTGAATAAATTATACAAAGCCATCGTGGGTGTATTCTCCAGTCCCACAGAAACCACTCTCATGGTAGACTCACTTTGCAGAACAGTTGCCTTCAAGCTTCAAATGTGAGTGCTCCTATGTAGTAAAGGAATACTATGCGATGGCGAAAGCAGTGGAATACAACATGCAACTCAGCATATTTGTCCATGATTAGCACGTTGAAAGTGGGAGCTTAAAGGGACGCCAGTATACAACACAGTTAAAACCAGGACTCAATAAGTAGTCAAGGCATCCACGTACCTCTCACGTTGATGCTCGAATAGCAACAGTAAAATGTAGTTAAATCCACTGATACTCTGCAGATTTTGGTTTCCCCAAACCAAGACAACAATAACTGTTTCTGCGGACTTACTTACTCGATCACTCTTAATCAAATTCAATGATGAGGAACAACATGTTAGCTCAAGCACTGTAGTGAAAGCGTTTAAGATTCCCCTGGCCGGACATTATTTGGGAAGTTGTCGCAAATAACCAACAGATACCCTGAGATAAAAACATTGCAGAGATATGCCTTACCATTAACTGAGTAGGCGCACACCGGCTATTTTTTGCTTGTACTGACTTCTTCGTAGTCACACTGATGTAATTTTCTCTCACATGGTGTAATGGTGTATATTACTGCTGAGACAAGTGAGTAGTCTGTATTTACACAGATGTTCCGCCATCGTCTGATAAAAGGTGAATTTTATTACAGAACTTGTAGAAGTGCTTCGCGGTATTCGTTTACATTTGTGGAGTAGTTAAAGAATATCCATAAAAAGTTCAAGAAGACGCGTGAGAATGCTCAGTTTTTAAAAGCTCTGTGCATATGAGAAGTTGAGTTTCCTGTCCCATAGCTTATAAATACTGAGATAGTGTTTGCTCATAAACGAATTCTCAGCCTTCGTTCCCTTTAGGATGAGTTGATTTAACGCGGCATATCGGGTGGTTCAACAACTCGGGACTGACAGAAAGACTGGTGTCCCGGAAGAACGGAAAATAAAGGCACAATTTTGTGAGTATATAACTAGCGGTGTGATTTTCTTTATTGAACGCTGTTCGGCAAAAGCAGAACTTGGCGAATAATTCATTTGAAGTCATTCTAATTGTGCCCCAATTCTGTGCACTGATAAAAAAGCAATTTTTTTGAAATTGAGATTGAGAAAAACGTAATTTTTCCCTAGTAAGTTCTTTTGTTTGCGTTATTTTGCACCATACTGGATCAGTTCATGAAAGTAAACTGAACAGTAACTGTAGAAAAATTCCGTGTTTGAAATGCAAGCTGACTGAAGCCCATAAAAGTAAGCTCAGTGACCTTGTGCCAGAAGGAGGTCTTAAAAGACGGTCCGGCGAAAAAAACATATGGTTGTACATTCACAGCAGCCTTTCGGAGCTAGCCTCAGTTAGACTGTCCCACCAAGCACTGTAGGTGGCGCTATTGTGGAGATGCTCGTAAATTGCGGCGAAGAGAACTTTTGGGTTTCTTCTCTGTGTTCCTAGCTCGTCTAGCTTCAGGAAAATCTCGACTTAGTAATGCAATACCACAGGTCCCTTCTAGATCACATGCGGTATTATTAGTCACCCTTAATATTACAAATTGGCTATACACAGTGCTCTTCTGTGTTTGTTTCTCCAGCTCAACAGCGCCAAAGCGAACGGATTTAGACGAAATTCGTTGATTGCTTTGAAGTACAGTAATTATCAAATGTGGGTGTCGCATAGCGAATGAAAAAATCGAATGCACTTCCGTGCATATGCTCTGATGATTGGTTGAAGAACGTTTTTGTGACCCAGTAATGCTACGTTGTTGATCGCCGGACTGATCTCAGGTGCTATTTTGTCTGCCAATATCATGTGGGCGTTACATTAAAAGTATAACTTCCTAAGTGAGCTTGTGTAAGGCTTTAAGTAATGTTACATTGTTCATCGCCGGACTGATCTCAAGTGCTATTTTGTCTGCAATATCACGTGAGCGTTACATTAAAAGTACAACTTCCTAAGTGAGCTTGTGTAAGGCTTTGTTAGAATATTCCGACCTGAAACTCGGTGGTTGCATTTTTGTCTTTGTAAAGAAACTAGTTATAAGCACTCATCTGATGTTCCTCTGGTGTGCGTAACTAGCTGTGGAAGCCGTCAAACAAGCTCAAGGATGACCGATTGATTTAACAGAGCCTGGCTGCAACCTGATCACTAAAACTTAACCTTCTATGGCTGCCCTGCTTAAACATTTGACTTCATTTACTGATCCATACTTTCCGTTCATTGCCAGTGTCGCCCAATACTATGTGTAATCTGTGAGAGGCTTGTGAATTCACTTGTGTGAAATCCATCAGATCAGAGGGAATTAGGAATTGCAGCATGCTCTTTCTAAGACCTCTAACCCTTAGAATTGTTATTTGGAAACTCAGACGTTCATTGGACGTCGGTGGGTTGACCTTTGCGTTTACGTATCATCAGTAGGCGAAAGAGCCTCAAATACAAAGCAGTTTTCTCTTAGTAAAGGGAATCCAAACAGAAAATTCACCAACTATTGGAAAAGAACGTCATTAGGATTCAAAATCCGTCCGTAAAATAATGAACCAACTAGTTTTTCTATGTGCGATATTTTTCAGTTTTCGGCATTATTGTCTTGGCTCCCATTGAACTACTGGCAAGCAGCTCATGGATTTAAATTCTCACTGCCCAATTAGCACTCCTGTGTCGACTAAACCGGGTGAATTCAGCATATTCACACTGTTTTATACTTCCACGGTAAGTCCGCAGTGTGGTACATCAACAAATGTTTGCGCTTTCGCAGCATGCTTCAAACTTTCCAAGGCAACTGGGTTCCTGTTTTTTACTTTAGCGCTGGGTAGATAACAAGAAAGTATGTGAAATTAGTTTATTTATGTTTAGTGTTCATTCCTCAAATTTGCTCCCTCGAATCCATAAGAAATATAGTTAAGTTGGGGTGATTCTTTCTTCTAACACTGTTATTTTGATTCGAAATGTCGATTTTAACGACGCATGTAGAATAATAGTGCTACCTAAAAATGTACCCTGGAGTTGTTTCTCTCAAAAATTCAAACGGTGAGCCAAACCATCTACATTGCAAGCTTATGTGACTAGGTTTAGCCCGGAGATTTATTTCGAATATAAACAATTTGAAACAATTTGGACGAGCACAAATTCCGTTTGTGCTCTTCACCCCTATTTGTAATCACATAAAATAAACGTTAAACACAAAAATTTAAGGAAATGGATTACAAATAAGCAAATTTCCCGAATATGGCGTGAAGATCCAGGTGGGTATATTTTAAACCAATAAACTACTGACGATAACCGATATTTTAGCAATGTAAGTCATGATCAGGCATTCCATAAGAGGATTACAAGCACTTAATCAAATTTTCCCTCGGAAAAAGAGAACAGAGCTTATTTAATCAATCTATTTGGATTCTCGCCGAAATGCTGACATGAAAGGCTCCGCATGAGGGTGATGGGAATTAATCCTGGGTATTTGAGTTGCAGTTAGGCTGAAAGTAGGTTGTGGACCACAGTCCCTTAATGCCTTCTTATTACGATGAACCCCGGTCTGGATAGTTGCTTGATCACCTGGTGCGCTTGGCTAAACCAGAAAAAGTCAAACAAATACACTAGCTAATTGCTATATTAATCAATGTCGCGTAAAGCGGTCAAAAGTGATACTAATGGTAAAACTCATCTGTCAACCGCGAATGAACAACAACCAGTCAAATCTGTCTGAACGAAAAACGGTTATTCCATCGGCAGATATGCCCTGTTACGTTCGGAGCTGGTTCTCCTAATAAAGTAGAAATGCTAAAAATGTGGAAGAATGGCCGGGTTTTTTGCCGTCTCGATGAAACTTTCGCAGATGCGGCTTTCCTGTAAAGTCGGCACTCAGTGAACTTGTTTATTGCACTGGCTGTGGGTCTCCTTACCCAGTACTACACCGCTTATTCGTCCAGTGGAGCACAATTTCTCTAATGAAACTTAATCTCAGGATAATCAGACGTGACGTATTGATCATATCGTCTGACAATACTGTTATCACTCCCATTACGATGAAAAACAATGCCCAGGATGCATGGCTTAACCTCACCAATTGAATTTATTTACACACAAATGTGGCTGTAAAATATCCAAAGCTTATTGCGCAGCAGCCTTGATGGTTTGTGAATACACTCCTTGCATCCCACTTCTAAGGCTGTTCGTTAGCTGACCACATCTCCAATTATTTTGGGTACCGTCATCGATGTCATCAAGGTACTATAAATTTATGTCTATTTTGTGAAACACTGTAAGGCATTAGCAGTTCACCAGCTTTGCAAACCAGGGTGATAAAATGGGGGCAAAAGAAGTAATCGTGCGGTGATTTTTATATTCCAACAGCAATGTGAAACGCTTGTGTTCCCGTCTGTACATTGGACCATGCAAGTTGAGCACCTAACTTTGAGACATGAGGTCGGTCCCATAATTCCCGCCTTAAAAAGGGTGCAGTGGAGAAATAAACGGCTTTGAACAAATCTCAACAGCCAAAATTTGAAAAACGACATTGGGACCAAGCAACTGTCTGTTTATATCAAAACCTAAGGAATCAGGTTATCAACTATCAATTAACACATAACTGAAACTTTCATGGTGGTTGACTGACTCTTCAAGTTTGTCCTGGGTGAAAAAAACTAAGACAAGTCTTAAGCAAAAAGTATTGAAAGCAACATACATCAATTCGGACATTTCCAGGTTCGTGACTGGAATTTTTGCACTGTACAAAATCATAGCGTGCCCATACTTCCCGTGGGATTGGGTGCCGTATGCCTACTTCCGTGCCTGAGGCGCGGTGACATTTCAGCCTCACTATCAGGCGGCCAAAGAAAACCTCTTACTGCAAAATCCTCTGTTTCTATTGAGGACACTTCTTTACTCTGATCTTCCAGTTACTGTAGGTTTCACCAGCCTCTCGTACATTATCACTTCGGTGTTTCCATCCACGGCTCTAACATTTCAGCCTAAATATTGCTTGTCTGAAATTGTTTTGTGTTAAATTACTTCACCGATCTTCAGGTCAGTTGGGTCTCGGTTATGAAGAGACTAAGATTTGGTTATGGTCCGGCATGTGTCCGGGTCGCCACCACACAAACCTTTTGCATTGTGAAGTAGAAACTCTACAAATACACTAGCAGTATTTTGTAAATATAACGTTAACGATGGTTTGTCCAACAGCATTTCAGCAATAACTCGAAATTTTATTGCGTCCTGCTTAGAAAGCCAAAATGCAGGAGGGTAGCGAATCACCACAGACGACATTGTGCTCCACTCCTATTGGAAGTGAGTTGGGAAGACATCACCATCCTAATATTAATGATCCCTTTTTGCAGCCTAGGCGAACTGGCGAAGATTTCCATTTCCATTATGAGCAGCAATTTTGCCGGTAGCAGTTCTTAGTTCTTTTATTCAGCTATGGACCCCAAAACCTTGCCGTGACAGAAGCAGTCAAGGAGAGTGCAGTATCCACGGTGGGACTTGCAACACTAGTTGGGGCAGACTGTCATAAATGCTAACGATGGACGTGATGAAACCCTGTATGTATATGTCAAGCATCCGCTAATGTATTCGGTACAGCCATCCTTTAGAACTATCACCTAGAAAACCCATGGGTTTTGGTTTTAGACAAGCTGGCCAAACAAAATCAATGTGCACGGTTGAGGATAGTTCAATAGAGATGGTGCATTGATCGATTTAGTGCTTCCGTTCGCATCAGACACAAAAAACGATTTGGTGAATAATTTTTGTATATTCAAGGAAGTATCTGGCCGTGATGTAACGGCTGGATGTCTGGCTTCCGAAAAGTCTTCCAGTAAAGGTGACCGAGTATGAAATTTAGATCTTAGATACTTGTCACAGATAAATTCGGGGGGAGCGTTTTGCCCCAAATCTACATGTAATCGTGTTTCATACCATCCGTTGCTCAAATACGAGGCCTTTCTGCTCTTCTAAGGTCGGTTTGCGATACATCTTGAAAATAATCGAGTTATTTTCTTCCACCGAGGTTAAGGATAAAGCAGCAGGCATTGACAAATAACTCGAAGTTACTAAGGCCTAACCGGAAATAGCCTATTGAACTTCATCAACTGGGCACATTGCTTGTGGTCGTAAATCTTAAGGACGGATCTCACAAGGATCTTGTCGATGCAGTCCCGTAGTATAACACAAAGTGGACACTGTACAATAACCAGGAAAATGTGAGCAAAAAACTGCATTCATGGTCGGTGCTGCACGATAGACTACTACAGCTCGGTTGTAGGTAAGCTGCTAAGTAAACTGCAACATGAAGCATGCACGAGACGGTGGTTTAATTCTTCTAGAATCGTTAGTTGCAAAACCGGATTCAATGGGTTCAAACGCCGGTTGCCAGAAGTTAAAAGAGCTCAGTAGAACGCCAAACCTGCATTTTCATCGCCTTGTTATCTGAAACTGAAAAACTCGGCTTCTTCACCTGGGTTTGAGGTATTGCACGGACATCTGGGCGTGCGCCTTCAAGTGGTTTTGTATGAAAGACGCTGTCCAAACTAATCTAGCGTGCGTATCTACTTGTTTGAATAAAGAAAGTGTATTCCTTCCAGCTGTTGTGAGCTTGATTGCTGATGAAAAACGGTACGCTTCCGAACAAAGAATAATTACCTAGGATTTGTTCAAGATGTAGTTCTAACCGTTAAAATATCGTATGTTTCAATCTCTCCCCAACGTAAAATCAAAGTTATTTGGGTGCTAAACCACCTATCTCACTTCCTCTCAGTACATGTCATTGCTTGCACTAAGGTCTCGGTTTAGGAAAGTACTTCGGTTGTCATTATTTTGAGAGTCCAATTCTAAATCCTTGAATCGGATCACCCGCACTTTAACGGGTTGGTTTCAGTCAGCGTCGAAGTTGACCACGTGGATTTCCGCGTTTGCGAAGGCGTCTTACAGAGCACCGTCCCTTAGAAGTACTGAATGCTGCTCAGTGAGTGCAAACAACAATGCGAGTAGCGCTTGTCGCATCAAGTGGCACACAAGCGACCAAACGGCGATGAATTTTACACAAAAATAAACAACATGTTTTTAACCTGCAGAACCGCATACAAACAACAATGCGAGTAGCGCTTGGCGCATCAAGTGGCACAAAAACGGCAAAACGGCGGTGAATTTTACACAAAAACAAACAACATGTTTTTAACCTGCAGAACCGCGTGGTTCAAACCCGGTGTGATGACCAGGAAATCAACGTTTACGGGAGCAGCTGGAAGGCCTGTTTGAATACTAGGACGTGTGTTGATCTCATATCACAAACAAATTAGGACTTAAAATGAAGTAACGGATTGTGACCTTATATGACCCTTGTAGTATCCTTGCATCCTTCCATTTTTATTGCGTACAACGTGTTTCCATTTCACGCCTATACACACCTACGTGTCTTGACTTGAACCGTCCCTTGGTCTTGCATGTCTATTTTAAATCAGCCTTCCGTGTTTCACCATTTTATAACCAGTTTCTCTTAAGATTTTGAGTAAGCGCAATACTCCCCGCCTACATATTTGTACGGGCCTCCATTCGGAATTAAAGGCATATAGAAGTCGACGTAATCTCACGGTTTAAGGTTTGCCCAATTTTATTGTTTCATTTATAGTACCGCATTAGTTGATAAAATAACACTTGAACGTTTTAATTTTTGAGCCTTCGGGCTTAGTTCAGTTGATTGCTGGAAGAAGTGATTACCTTAGAAGTGCCCGGGAGAAGCTCGCTGACTAGATAATGAGGGTAGATTTATTGAATAGGCTGTCTTTATTTTCCGTATACGAATGGATCTATTGGAAAACTGTCGTCTCTGGGCTGATATCGTTCCCCATCATCAGGTTTTTGGATCCCAGAGGTTGGTGAACCCAGGCCCGCCGGCAGTTTCTAAGAAACATTCCATCTCCAGTCACTCAACGACATGTAATTTTATGTCCTTTTGGCCACCACTTTGTCCCACACTAGATTCTCCCACGTCAGTACTAGTTAACTGCTACTACTCACTGAGTTCCAATACAATTTTTATCAAGTATCTCCAGAAATATTTAGGAACCGCGGCTACCATCATTTGTTCCTTTTGATCAGTGTTGGAGCGAGGAAATATGTTCACAAGCTTTCATTCTTTTCACGTAGGTAGGACTGCATTTTTTACAGGATACTCCAAAAAATCACCTCACCATCGTTTTGCACAGAAAACATTTAGAGTTGCCTTTAGAGTCCAATTATTGAACTGGCTACTTGCAACCTAAATACAGAAACGTTGGATTTTAATATTCGTTAGATATTCTCAGCTTTTGACAGAAGCTAATGGAAATAGAGCTGTGTTCAAGATAAGTTAATTCTGGTGTCAGGGTGCTCATGTTGCATAGACTACGCGTTAGAAACAGCACCAAGCTGTTTGATTCTCTAGGTCTAAGACAATTTAGGTGTTCGACCATCAATTCCCCAACTCCATAGATGATGTATTTCAGTACTGAACAGTTCATGAGACAAACGTTTGTACGACCAACGGATACGACGTTTTCAAAGTGCGTACTGCATCACAACCAACAGGTGATTGGCCGTGCACGTCAGATGTGGCTTTCTTGCCCTCGGGCTCAATTAAACCCATCGAATACATAAAATCTCTGACAAAATTTTAGGTGGCTTGTGCAAACAAACGCAAGAAATTCATCTCAAAGATTAATAACAACACTATTCATTTTTCCTGAATGAATTCACTGTTGCGTACAAATCTGGAATGAAAATATAATTCATAGATGGTTTTGAACTTTGAGCTGAGGTGTAGCAAGCCTCTCAGAAAAAACACCCGAGTTTGAACTGGAGTTGTTTGACCCATTTTGCAAACTGTTTTAACTGAAATAATCAGCGTTATCCAACAACCAAGTTGTTTGAAAAAATTTGTGCCAGTGTTCTTCATACTAGAAAAGTGGTAAAAAAGTTTAAGGAGAGTAAAGATGAATAGCTTGTATTAGCTTGCAATGAGGCGATCAATATACTTCAAACAGTGCAAAACTTCTGAATTCATCATCTTCATTTTAACAACTGTCTCGTATCAAAAATAAACTTGATAATCACAAGATATGTATAAACACGCTTGTTGCTTACGTTTGTTATTTCAGTTCTGCAGCAATGTTACCGTAATTAGCTCAGTTTCGTTTGCACGTATGCCATCAAGGTATTTGTTGCGACATTTGGATGAGTCCTTGACTTTAAAATACACGATCGCGCGACAGTCAGTTCGATCCATGCTAAGATGTTTTTGAGTGACCGGAGACTCACTATGGTTGATTTAGCACTGAACAGATGCACACTCTCTACTTAGTTCAGCGCGCAGTGTGACAGTTAACGGAACCACTTGCGAAGCTGAATAGTTCTGATCAAATCACATACTTTTCTTAGTGCATCATTATAATTTTGCACATTTCTGGGTTGGTTCTCAGAAGAAAATGACGTTATTTTAAGGGACAATGCCTCAAACATAAAATGTGCTGTCAACTATTTTTGGATAAATGACTCAGTAACTATATATCTCAGGCTAGACAAATTCAGACAAATAGCCCTTCGGGTAGATTATTCGCTACTGTAGAGTTCGTCTCATCCTATGCTCAATAGCTGTCTGTTAATAAACGCTTATCATGTTAAGTGCATCTCCTGACAGAGTTCCCACGTGACCCAACAGAAAG
The DNA here is from genome assembly GCF_000715545.1 of Opisthorchis viverrini. Lineage (NCBI taxonomy): Eukaryota > Metazoa > Platyhelminthes > Trematoda > Opisthorchiida > Opisthorchiidae > Opisthorchis > Opisthorchis viverrini. Next base: position 24,582 of record NW_008751932.1, read on the forward strand.
CTCAATTTGTGTAGACTATGGGCCAACGAGGGCTAAGTGTTTTGAAAAGAACCCCTCGGATAGCTAGCTTCCGGATGTATAGTTTGCACCCTTGTGGTATGAAATTCCCAGGGACTTTCTAAATAGGTATTCGTAACTATGTATTTTTCTTGCTGGAAAGTTCA
>NW_008751932.1:25437-31944 GCF_000715545.1 Opisthorchis viverrini
TTGGTTTCAGTCAGCGTTGAAGTTGACCACGTGGCTTTCCGCGTTTGCGAAGGCGTCTTACAGAGCACCGTCCCTTAGAAGTACTGAATGCTGCTCAGTGAATACAAACAACAATGCGAGTAGCGCTTGGCGCATCAAGTGGCACAAAAACGGCAAAACGGCGGTGAATTTTACACAAAAACAAACAACATGTTTTTAACCTGCAGAACCGCGTGGTTCAAACCCGGTGTGATGACCAGGAAATCAACGTTTACGGGAGGAGCGGGAAGGCCTGTTTGAATACTAGGACGTGTGTTGATCTCATATCACAAACAAATTAGGACTTAAAATGAAGTAACGGATTGTGACCTTATATGACCCTTGTAGTATCCTTGCATCCTTCCATTTTTATTGCGTACAACGTGTTTCCATTTCACGCCTATACACACCTACGTGTCTTGACTTGAACCGTCCCTTGGTCTTGCATGTCTATTTTAAATCAGCCTTCCGTGTTTCACCATTTTATAACCAGTTTCTCTTAAGATTTTGAGTAAGCGCAATACTCCCCGCCTACATATTTGTACGGGCCTCCATTCGGAATTAAAGGCATATAGAAGTCGACGTAATCTCACGGTTTAAGGTTTGCCCAATTTTATTGTTTCATTTATAGTACCGCATTAGTTGATAAAATAACACTTGAACGTTTTAATTTTTGAGCCTTCGGGCTTAGTTCAGTTGATTGCTGGAAGAAGTGATTACCTTAGAAGTGCCCGGGAGAAGCTCGCTGACTAGATAATGAGGGTAGATTTATTGAATAGGCTGTCTTTATTTTCCGTATACGAATGGATCTATTGGAAAACTGTCGTCTCTGGGCTGATATCGTTCCCCATCATCAGGTTTTTGGATCCCAGAGGTTGGTGAACCCAGGCCCGCCGGCAGTTTCTAAGAAACATTCCATCTCCAGTCACTCAACGACATGTAATTTTATGTCCTTTTGGCCACCACTTTGTCCCACACTAGATTCTCCCACGTCAGTACTAGTTAACTGCTACTACTCACTGAGTTCCAATACAATTTTTATCAAGTATCTCCAGAAATATTTAGGAACCGCGGCTACCATCATTTGTTCCTTTTGATCAGTGTTGGAGCGAGGAAATATGTTCACAAGCTTTCATTCTTTTCACGTAGGTAGGACTGCATTTTTTACAGGATACTCCAAAAAATCACCTCACCATCGTTTTGCACAGAAAACATTTAGAGTTGCCTTTAGAGTCCAATTATTGAACTGGCTACTTGCAACCTAAATACAGAAACGTTGGATTTTAATATTCGTTAGATATTCTCAGCTTTTGACAGAAGCTAATGGAAATAGAGCTGTGTTCAAGATAAGTTAATTCTGGTGTCAGGGTGCTCATGTTGCATAGACTACGCGTTAGAAACAGCACCAAGCTGTTTGATTCTCTAGGTCTAAGACAATTTAGGTGTTCGACCATCAATTCCCCAACTCCATAGATGATGTATTTCAGTACTGAACAGTTCATGAGACAAACGTTTGTACGACCAACGGATACGACGTTTTCAAAGTGCGTACTGCATCACAACCAACAGGTGATTGGCCGTGCACGTCAGATGTGGCTTTCTTGCCCTCGGGCTCAATTAAACCCATCGAATACATAAAATCTCTGACAAAATTTTAGGTGGCTTGTGCAAACAAACGCAAGAAATTCATCTCAAAGTTTAATAACAACACTATTCATTTTTCCTGAATGAATTCACTGTTGCGTACAAATCTGGAATGAAAATATAATTCATAGATGGTTTTGAACTTTGAGCTGAGGTGTAGCAAGCCTCTCAGAAAAAACACCCGAGTTTGAACTGGAGTTGTTTGACACATTTTGCAAACTGTTTTAACTGAAATAATCAGCGTTATCCAACAACCAAGTTGTTTGAAAAAATTTGTGCCAGTGTTCTTCATACTAGAAAAGTGGTAAAAAAAGTTTAAGGAGAGTAAAGATGAATAGCTTGTATTAGCTTGCAATGAGGCGATCAATATACTTCAAACAGTGCAAAACTTCTGAATTCATCATCTTCATTTTAACAACTGTCTCGTATCAAAAATAAACTTGATAATCACAAGATATGTATAAACACGCTTGTTGCTTACGTTTGTTATTTCAGTTCTGCAGCAATGTTACCGTAATTAGCTCAGTTTCGTTTGCACGTATGCCATCAAGGTATTTGTTGCGACATTTGGATGAGTCCTTGACTTTAAAATACACGATCGCGCGACAGTCAGTTCGATCCATGCTAAGATGTTTTTGAGTGACCGGAGACTCACTATGGTTGATTTAGCACTGAACAGATGCACACTCTCTACTTAGTTCAGCGCGCAATGTGACAGTTAACGGAACCACTTGCGAAGCTGAATAGTTCTGATCAAATCACATACTTTTCTTAGTGCATCATTATAATTTTGCACATTTCTGGGTTGGTTCTCAGAAGAAAATGACGTTATTTTAAGGGACAATGCCTCAAACATAAAATGTGCTGTCAACTATTTTTGGATAAATGACTCAGTAACTATATATCTCAGGCTAGACAAATTCAGACAAATAGCCCTTCGGGTAGATTATTCGCTACTGTAGAGTTCGTCTCATCCTATGCTCAATAGCTGTCTGTTAATAAACGCTTATCATGTTAAGTGCATCTCCTGACAGAGTTCCCACGTGACCCAACAGAAAGCTCAATTTGTGTAGACTATGGGCCAACGAGGGCTAAGTGTTTTGAAAAGAACCCCTCGGATAGCTAGCTTCCGGATGTATAGTTTGCACCCTTGTGGTATGAAATTCCCAGGGACTTTCTAAATAGGTATTCGTAACTATGTATTTTTCTTGCTGGAAAGTTCAGAAACAGTATTGAGGCAAACTTCGCCAATTCACCGGTGATCGGAAGCCCTGAGGGATTATTGAACGAAAGTTATATACCTGATACACAGTCGTAATGTTTGCCGATACAGCGCATCGTCTGAAGTGCAGATCCTGCACTTTCTACCACGTACAAGCAACAGCATGTGGACCACTCTTGAACCAGGATTGAGGTAACTGACATAAATCTCGGACCGTCGCTTTTGCGAAGATAGTAGAATCTGTCTGATAAATACTGCAAAAAAACTGCCAACTCTCAGATAAACTTGTAAGTTTTAGTTTAATGTATTATCGCACCACTAACGTTATTTTCCTATGTTGATATTCCGTCTACCCTTGGGGCCTATCTGGATGATTGTTGAACTCACTTAAGTTGACAAAAAATCCCCCTACATCACATTCTCCTGTCGCTCAGATGAAGTTCAGAAATGTTTAACCGAGGAACGTAGATCAGAAACACCTTGAAAATCTGTCGAAATAATGGCAGCTCTGGAACTTTCATTGATAGTTGATCAGGTGGCTGTTGATGTATCTCGCGAGAATAGAAATCGCAAGCAAGCTAGCGGATGTCTTCCTAAGAAGTAGGTTTTGCATACGGAAATCCCACGTGCGTGTAAATTTAAAGGCTAAAGAAACATTATGTGGTAAAATTGGTTTTGTGATGAAGGATGAAGTGATCTCCCTAATGGGTGACCGAAAGCTCAACGGAGGAAAACTATAACGTTTGGAGTCCGGGGACACTGAATTGTAATTTTTCTTGAAAAGTGCTTTGAAAATATCACAGCACACGCCAGCTCAAAAATAAAACTTCCAGCTGTCGTTTAGACTAATCTCCCGCGGAAGTATAAATTATCTATGTTATATATATTTATTATACTGCATAACATTATACATTAATTATACCAATGTCGCAATAAATGAACCCCTGTTAGATTAGACTCACGCAATTTAGAAAATTTATGTTTACTTTGACCACATGTATTCCAAGGTTAATAGGATTGACCACGTGATCTCCATACACTGCAGGCACGTGACTGCTGCCAGTGAGACGAGTCTATGTTGCAAAGTCGAAAAGCACCGTACAGCTGTTTCATTCTTGCTGGGAATCATCAGTAATGCGTGTCTCAAGAAACTCAAAGACATTCAGACCTGTAACCATCGGGCCAGTGGCTGAACACAGCCTATGTTGCAAGAAAAGCACCGTACAGCTGTTTCATTCTTGCTGGGAATCATCAGTAATGCGTGTCTCAAGAAACTCAAAGACCTTCAGACCTGTAACCATCGGGCCAGTGGCTGAACACAGCCTTTGGGCTGAGAGCCGCTGATCAGCGATGTAATTAGCTCTCATTATGACATCATTCAGTAACGGAAAACCACATCACGTGGTCACGTGTTGACTGGCTCCTTAAGTGACAACTTCTCAAGAGAAAGCTTTACAATCCAGTAAAATTATGCGTCTCCTGGGCTGTTTATTGTTTCATAGTAATATGAGTTTCGTGCATTGCTGGTGAATTTTAAGGAGGATAAAACATTTGTACAGTGCCCCTTTGTTTTTTCCGCATTGATTGGTTTCACTGACAGGACGAACTCTCCACTGCATATGATCAAATCTCCTCACATTCCCTTAAAGCCAAGTAGTTCTGTCTTTTATAATTTCCAGCAGTAGAGACCGCCCAGTCCAGTCCCATTTATCTTTTGATCACTATGATTTATTCATTAGAACAGTGGCTTACTTTAGTTCTTTTCGCACTTTGCTTTCAAAGGTAAAATTTAATTTTGAGAAAATGATTGGTAAGTATATGGAAGCAAGCTATTTGATTTATTGCTCCACATTTGTGTGCAAAAAATAACATCGGGTAACTATTCGATATAGCGAACATTTTTGTTGATGTTTTGTTGAACACAAGCATAAAGATATTTAATGAACAGAACTTTCTGTAAAATGCCCTGTTCGTCTGATTTAGAACGAATGTAATGAACAGTTCTCGCGTATACGTCACGCAATTCTTATGAAAGAAGTTAGAAAGGTAGATGAAAGCACGCTTGTAACTGCTCACAAGGAGCTTAGAAACAATAACTGATTGATGCGTCACGCAGATGACGTTAGTTTCACTAAAAACACACTAAACTCACCTTCGCACGAATTGAATTTGTCGGAGCACACAACTGTAAATCGTGAGGTTTTCGAAACAGCACTCTGTTAGGCACGATGCTAGGTATGCATATTGAATTTTATACAGTCACAAAAGGGCACAAAAATCCTGAAGTTTCTCTGATGACTAATCGTGATATTCCACAGAAATCGCTTCAGTCGCCCACCGGTTCGAGTATCCCAGTCAGCGATCTACTCGCAGGAATTTGCAAGTTCTCTGGTCAGCTCAAGGTTTAGTGAAGTCAACGTCTTACGGGAGGATATTACAAAGTCATATATAAATAGCTACCTTGTAGTAAGATGCTCCTGACTGGGTTATTGCCGGCGTCACAGCACAGATAGCAACACGTAGACGAAAAAACCTGGAGCACGTTGTGTGTAGACCACGAACCAGGTTACGGAGAGCGATAATCGGACAATTCATTTAGACAAGTGAATTCATTATTTACTGAATACCTTCAGGATCCAGGCAGATACGTGATTGAGCTTTAGACTAGGATTATACACAAGCTTAATTGCTTCGGAAAGACAAGGGAAACAAAAGTGAATTTTTGGGACATGTCTACTCTGTAAGCAAAGACTCGGCCACCATTTCAAAGAATTTTATTCCAACGCTCGCCATGCTTTTGTGGACCACCGACTAACTACAATTCACTGTAAGGACGTCGGAATATTTTAATAACAGTGAAAGGGCCCGCAGATATGTGTCTACTGGTTACGTCTTTCTTCTGAAGAGCGCTGTAATCCTGATTGAGGATCCTGAGATGGTGAATCAAAGTAAACATGACCACATAAGGTAGGAAGGCGTGATATTCAACGTGTCGAACGACACACCTTGGGCGCATATTGAGATAAACCAGATATATGAACCAGAGATTTCCAGTTCGCTTATTCGAGTAATCCATCTTTGAGAACTGGGTTCTTTTTATCCACTTTTAGCACAGGTGGGATTTCTTCTTCTCTTTTTAGCCTTGGGGCTTGAAGTACACTGACAATATACAAAATGGCGTTGATGAACGTGTAAACAGCTGAAAATTAAGTAGGGTCACGTGAGCAGATCGGCATTTTAGATTACCTAATTACCTGAAGCGCTTTTCGATTATGGGTGCTGGATCACTGTTTAATCTCGAACCTTTTGGAATCGTCTGCGCCATTTCGGTGACGATGTGCAGTACGGGTTTTTTCACAAATACGAGAGCATTAATAGATAATGTGTACAATAGCTAAGGCTGACAGTTAGCTATTTGTACTTGCACATGAGAGTGCATCGTTTTCTTTTCGTTTTAAAGCTGACTTCTGTTTGTCTCTGACTTATCTTGTATTTGCGTTTAACTGAACGATGGCTTCCGAATTGTAATAACAGATTGGTTTCTTTTCAACTACATGGGCTTAGAGTTTACGGCTCAATAAATTGTGATAAAGCGAATAGTCAATAGTTAACAGCCGCGTGTT
>NW_008751932.1:31952-52361 GCF_000715545.1 Opisthorchis viverrini
CAGCGTCGTGTTTGAGAACCATTCAACTTTTTTTCAACTCATCTGAGTTACAAATTCCTTTTGTCCTTTAATATACGGCGCTGATTGAATGGCCTTAGTAAAAGGCTGGTAAAAAACTATAGAAATTTGGATATTGATACCACTGCACTCTGGTCTATGTAAAACGGAACCACTGACGTACCTATCACCAAGATACGTTGACCACAAGCCCCAGTTTTTCACTAAAACGTGCACATTGTCTCGCTCTATTTTTCTTTTTCCTTGACTGTTCAGCAGAAAACTTTGTCAGGCCTTATAACTAACAGCAAGTCCTTTCCGTTAGCACGACGGTGGGCTGCCTCCAGACCGCACTGCAGGGCATCGGTGCAGACCGGTCGGTGGATTCAGCAAACTCAACTCAAGTGCAATCTGTCTCAACAGCTGACTTGTTATGAAGTTCACGCGAGTAATCAAATCAGACCTTGCGCTGATTTTGTCTGTCTTTATAGAAAAATAGGACTTCGGATAGGACAATGCCACGTTTTTCTTTAGGCGAGTGGATTTTGTAAACTTCCTGGGATCCTTAATTTAGAACGTTGAGTAAATTATCTGTTCGTTGCACTTTGTCTGTTTTTGGAAAGGGTTATCTTGTGACGGTTTTTCATCTCCATAATCCACTGATATGTACTGGGAGCGCCAGTGTGACATTCCCAGAGCTTCCCATTTCAGATTCTTCAGAGAGCAGAGGTTAGACTAATATAGCCTCCGGTTCTTTTAGGTAGGTGTTGAAATTTTTGCAGTCCCGTGCTCCTTAAAAGGCTGACTGCTCTGACAGTCCTACACCAACCATACCCTCTTCGTGGTTAGCCTTTTGAGTAAAAGACCATTATCATCCTCATGTTTGGGTCTGGACGCGGCCCTCGGGAGTTGCAGATTTACAAATAATATCTCGTTAGGTATGGATCCAGAAGCGTCGCCTCACGTCTAAATTGTTGTAAGGCAGCGAAGCATCAGTTTTCTCATCTGTTGTTGGTATTAGTGCTGATAATGATGGTATGATGGTATCGTTGCACCAAAGTGCATTAAGTTCAATCGAGCACGAACAAATTACTTATAAGGTTTTCTGGAAAGTTCTGACAGCCCATGACTACATTCATCCCTTTTGGTGTTTGTCACTTCTATGCTCTCCCATAAATTTCGGCCGGATTTACCTGCGAATCAGTTGGGTGTTAGGTTGCAAACGAATATGACCAATTACGCACGATTTGAGTTTCGTACAAGGGATAACATTGACAGAAGTGTGTGGGACTCTGCCTACTTGACGAGCCCCAAGAAGGATCAAACAAGATACTAGCTGTTAAAGAGTTTTGACAGCTTTATAAGTAACGTGTTCCGTCAGATAAAAGCGCTGCAATATCTCAAGCACCATACCAACTGAAACAAGAGGCAGCCTTGGTGTGACATATTCATTGGAAAACATAAAAACGACGTGTTCTATTTGGGCTCAACTGAGTCTTTTGTAGATATCCACTTTATTTTTAAATGAGTCTGTTTTGCCGGTAAACAGTGTCTACTTACCGAGAGCAACTGGCAATATGATCAAGCCCAGCATCGCTGCAAGTACGGTAAGAAACACAGGGGTAACCCAAATGGTTGAAATGGATGACTGTGAATTCATTTTTATCATGAAGGACCTTAGTGATGCACAGTTATTCTTCGGTGCGATGCACAAGTTTACAAAATAAATCGCCGTTACTAGTGACCACAAATATGCTTTGATCATCTAACCGAGCAACGACGTTTTTGTCGATATTTCAGTAAGTTGAATTTACACAACCATCGAAGACTATAAATAAAAGCACGACTCGTGCTATATCAGCTAAGCGTTCTGTGGAACTGATTTTTCGGTATTCTATAGTCGGCATACGAAACTTGAAACGGAACCATTAGGTGTAGCGAATGATAACTCGCTGCAAGTGCTCATGGTGGTAACCCAAAGCCTTTTAGAACGGGATGCATGCCTGTGGGCTAATAACAGTTTTGGCTCAAACTCTTATGTTTGGACGCTTTCATTTCGAACACGAAAGTTCACCTGAGTGGGGCTCAGCTGCAATACGTGTTACTTTGACAGGCTAATCACGTAGGAATACGCAGTGCGATTTTACCACAGTGACTTTAGGGTTGTGTCATAGGTGCTCCCAATTTGCTCATCTCATCATGCAAAAATATGCAGCATCTATGTTCAGCAATCTATAATTAGTTCAGTAGAAGAATAAACGTCACCCGATAAGTGAAACTTCCAGCTAAGAAATCGTTGCTCGAGGAGCCAGTCGACAAGTGTGACTGCGTGATGTAGATTCCGTGATTGAAGGAGAAGCGGCGCTACATCCTGTCCAAATGCTAGTGAATCACACTGCTGATCAGCCACCCGTGGCCAAAAGGATGTGTTCACACTACTAGCCAGGAAGTCGAGGGTTCGAGACTCTCCGGAGTTTCGTGAGATGCACACTGCTGACGAGTCCCAATAAGGATGTAACAGCTGTACGGCTTTCAAGCACAGATTAGCTTTACTTACAGGACAAAATCTCCACACACAAAAATCAAGCTACTTGAATGCAGCGCCTAGCTGTCAACAACAATGCGGTCTGTACCTATCAACATTATGTGTTCTGAAAGTATTAAATGAACAGTTTTTAAGGTGTAAGCGAGACTCTTCCACAAGCCTGAGTATGGGTAACCAATGAACATTTATTTCAACCCTACGTCCAGCACTACAGCAGGTAGCAAAAAAGGCGCTTAACTCTCATGTTCTTTGCTGCTTGTTGGCTTGGTTAGGCATCCTGTTTAAAAGTCTACCCATAAACTTTTTTATAGCAGTCGGCTGAACTGAGCCAAAAATGACTTACATACGGAGTGTTTCCAATGAACACCATATAAAACTAGCTAACTTAAAGACTCACCTGCGCAAACGTAGTACTCCTGGTTGCATGTGTCTGTAAAATATTGATAACACAGCGAAATAGCGAATTAGTCAGGCGTACTGTCTGAGGCGTCAACTTAGATGACGCGTCGGTTTTCCGACCAAAGTTATGATGTATCCAAGACCAGTAGGTCAGTTCAAGGATATACTCAGGATATACAGGACATACAGGATATATACAGGATATATACAGGACATACTCATCAAATATCGTGTGTTTTTTTGTACAGTCCATCTGTGATAATCACAAAATCACTACAGTGTAGACTCACAAAGACATTCCGCTTTCTCGTGGTTTTTGTCCACACCTTAAAGAAAAAAGTCGGTTTGTCTTACGTAGAAAAAAATTCACTGGATGTTTTTGCTGGCTGAGTTTCTCGTATGTGATTTGTGTGGTATACTTCATTTATTGGATGAGCGCATATGAAATGGTCATGAAAAGACGCGTTGAAAAGGAGGGCTTGATTCCACTATTGCTCTACTAAATTTGCTTCCAAATAGACGTTGTCCATGTGTACCCAGTTCAGAAATATTTATTCGATGCACTTCTTTCCTATAAACATCTTGTCCGGTTTCTCTTCCTCTAAGTGGGCCTGTAACTGTCTACAAACCCGAAAAAAGCAAATATTTATTGAATTAAATGCCCATATAATGACCAGCGAGGAAGTACTACATTGTTGCGAATAATACGCAGATTGCCAACTACAGTGTCCTAAACTTTCCAGGTACATGACACTTACGAAGTGAATTACATCTCATGAATGTTACTCAAATTACCAAGGTTTTTCAAAATATCAACTCTGTTATTCTCCAGCCTAAAATTGTGAGCATTCATGCATTCATATCTTTGGTGAAAGCGCGTTCGATGCAAGCGAACAGATTAATTGAAATAGCATCTCCATTTTTATGGAAAAGCAAATGGTTTAGTGAGGTTTTGGGCCCAAAACTGACATTCAACTTGACTTATTGGCATGTGACATTAGTAGAAGATATAACCAAAGAAAGGTATTATTCTCATGTCTCGTTTTAACTAATCAGACAAACTGATTTCATAGCTTGGGACGAAGTCATCCTCACTTGGTTACGTATACCATCGTAAACTGGAAATCTACATATACAATGCACCGAAAAACACTGTGCCCTCTCTTTTATTGCTCTGTTTATACATGCATTGTAGTGCCATAATATGCGGTCAAATACGCTTAATTATTTCCAATTTTCCTGCGAAGGATAAAAATTTCCTAGAATTTAATAAGCCATTTCTTACCACAGACTTACCCTGACAACCCAATAGGTACGTTACCACACACAACACACCTAAAAATTTGTACATGATTTTAATGTGTTGATTTAATTTTCGCCATCACTTTAAGTACACCGCAACCGTTTCCTCCAATTGGAACATTTTTCTAAGTGACCAGGCTTGACTGGTCACCAGACACACCAAGTTTGCACCACAACTATCAATAATACACCTAATTCGAGGCATTCGAAATGAGGCAGAACTAGAACATTCATGGAATTGTTTTTGATAGATTACGTTGCCTAAAAGTAAAGTTGTTGCAGTTGTTTCGCCCGATCTAGTGTATTTCCATCCTTCAAAAATAACTTCCGGTTACAGAAAGACCATACATTTATTTAAAGGTACGTTTTATCAGTCGCCGGGTGTAGAACTCTTTGTGGTCATAGCCGCTGCATGTTTTTCCGATTAACACCACATATTAGTCGCGTAACGGTGTATACTACTGATGAAGTGTGCAAGTAGTTCAGAAAAGTTCAAAAGGGTGTTCAAGAATAGTCACTTTTCAAAAGCTCTGCGCAAATGACTTGTAACCGCTCAGTTCATGTTTGCTTGTAAGCAAGCTTGCAGGGAAGGACTTTCCTCCTTTGACTCGTATCATTTCGATCCAACGTCCGGATTTTCCTCAGAATACAATACCAAGTGTTATGAAAAATAATGCAGTTGTATTACTCTTTCAGTACCTAACTGCAATTCCGCATGAAGGAAACACGAAGACTGGGAAACTGCCATGTCGCCTAGACATGGGAAATCGACAGTCATAAGTCAAATAATATAGTGATTCCTTGATACTTAGAATCCTTGACAGGCACATCCTGGTTAAAAAGCTGTGAGGATGGATTTTTGGGTATGGGACAAACTATTTCCGTCCTGGATAAGACGCGTCAGATATGAGCTTGGAGAAACTCCAGACCGGCACTCGATTTCAGGCTTTATATCGCTGAGTCAAAAACTCGGCGGGCGGCAGACTTATGGTCGCACAAAGCCCAAAGGAATATGAGCAGAGGAAAAGAGTGCGCCAATCTTTGTGCAGAATCGGATGAAAAGTGAGCAACCGAGATGGTCTCTAGTTCACAATAACATTTTAGTGGTTTACCTGGATGGAGCCAAAATAACGATTTGAACATATAAACTAAACCGGAGATAGCAATACGGTGGGCCTTGCTTTCCAATGTCTATTCAAGATCGATGCAGTGAGATCCGAGCCTTTAAAATGATCCAGACACAAAGCTCATAATTTTAATCTTTACATTTTACTAAAGCGAACTAGGTTGCATCAGGTCAAGCATTTTTAAAACTGCATCTGCAGTTTCAATACGTGTGATTTTAGTTAACAAACTTTGGAAACATCAAGCAGCGTGATGTCTCAACCGATGCACTTCAACGGTCAGAATATATTGTCAGATTTGGCTTTCCGAGGTTCGGCCTGCTTGTCAAACTTCATATTGGGACATGGCTGCATTGCCAGTTTTTGTCAGTATGTACTCACTGGAGCGCGTGAGCTTCAGGGATTCATGTATTAAAAATAAACCGTTCAGTGATTCCATATCTTCAATCTAATTGGTCGAGAATTTGTTTGAATTTTTGAGTGTGAGAAGCCATTTGAGTTCTCTGCCGAATTTCCGTAGACAAGATGACGTATTTATTCCTTGACTATGTGAGTCTTCTTGCAACTGTTATAAAGCGGTGACCAAACCTGAAACACGTATGTACTATATGTCACCACCTCATGGGGGACGTTAGTCGGATGAAGTAGGAATCCCCTGATTCCAGATGTTCCAGATTAGAAAAGTCACCTTGCCCAGAATTGTAGGCGTGTTCATTGGGTGGAGAAATGAATACCCTTATTGTACACTGTTATTATGTTACAGGGTTGAAAGAATTTTTTTCGTTGCCTAAGAAGCCAGCATTTTTGTGTAGAACATATATGTAGAATATATGTGTAGAGCACCCTGTAGTGCTTCTTCGGTTGATGAATTCTCTGAGCTTTACTAGCTAGTGCAACTCTGGTTGGAGTTATAATGAGCATAAATTTAGATCCAAGCGCAAATAAATGTCAGGCCGAACGTGAATGCTGATCAGGTCATCAGAATTGACTGGTTAGATAACTGATTCGTTTCTCACCCCATAATGGAGTTATTTTGTGCGTTGGGAGTTAGAGTCAGAATAGGCGATATCCTTACCTCACTACTGTTTTTGAAAGTTGAATTAGGGTAACATGACTTCCCGCTGCTAAATATGTTTTTTATATATTACAGTACAGAAGAATATCGACTTATAGTCGCCCCGACCAACGGATTGATCCTCGAAGTGGTGGACTGCCTTCACTTCAAAGTATCAAAATAAATCCACGGTTCTTCTCAATCCGTGTCCAGTTGAATCAGTCCATTTTCTTCACTATCCGTTGGAGTTTGCGGAAATTTGCTCCAAACTAAAGGGAATAATTCGAAACAACCCATAGGTTCCAATTTCGCTTATCCAGTGAAGCAAACTGGTACCCTAAACTAGAACAGGGTCCACCATTTTAAAGCGCCTTTCGAACAAATCGCACAGGTTTCGGTAAACCAAACCACCTACACTGAAACAGGAACATAAACGGCTCATCACTCTTGAATAATTCATCGAAAACATCCAGAGAGCAATGTGTTTTGAACATTGCTCAACAATGAACTGCACTGTTTCCAACCTAGAGTCACACTTACCAACAGAGTGGGTCGAGGACAACGCGTAGAGCAAGTAAGATATTTTATCTAGTATAATGTATTCACACTCAAATTGGCAACCATTATGAATCCACATCACCAAATCAAGTGAGCCATGTGACAATCGTACTCGCTACTTACAGGTACGAAACACTGTGAGAAAGCTATAGTTGTTATGGTAGATATGTGATGCACCTAAAAACAACACTGTTAAACCTGCTCGTGATGGTGTGGGTCACTACTTGCGTGGGCCCGAAAGTTTGGTTAGACATCCTTTCCAGACAACCTTGTGAAATCAGATCAGCGCAAAGTATGGGTGTGCATACATTAAAAGGTTTTCCGATCGATGGATTACTTACTTCGGTCAGCTCAGAATGAATGAGAGTATTTCCAAGTGTAAGCCTGTGGTCTGGATGGAAAACGGTGCTTCGCTGCGCTTGGTGGAAGCTCAAAGAAATGCGTGTTCCTCGACTTCTTCATGGTAAAATCGTGTAGATCTTAGATTCCCTGAGAACAACTCCTATCATTCTGGCGTGGTATTTTCACCACCTAAGATATTTTCCAGCTTATTCGAGCGGGCAGCTCCCTTGTCAAACTATTGGGTTGGCCGGCTAACAGTTCCCCAAAGAATTTCTGGGTTCAAAAAGTGACAAAATTTTGCGTCTGCGGTCAAATACATCCCACTTGTCGGCGTGTATGGATTATGGTGTGTTAATTCTGAATTCACTGAAACAAATATCGAAGGCATCGAAACGTCATACTAATAAACCACTCCTTTTTTTAAATCCGCGCGCCTAGCTGTCAAACATTTGAAAACCTGAAGCTTTCCGAGTACTGCTGAAATTCGCGTATACAAGAAAATAAAAAGAAAAGATGAACACCAGAAAGCTCCTTTGAGAGATCTCTCCAGAAATCTCTTCAAATAACCTTTGCAGTGTTACACTGGAACACTGAAGATTCTACAGTATTCATCAAAGAACATGCTAAGCGTAGCTACTACCATGGTTGCAAACGGTGCTACTTTAACCTCCGTATATGCAGAGAACACCGTGTTGCTGAAATCTGAAGGTTTTCTCGGATTATCGTACGCAAATTCCATGGGAAAATGAAATCTACAACACGCCTAGTACTGCTAGTCAAATTGGGTGGAGCAGCCCAAGTACTATTTATCACAAACAATTGTAGCGAAAGCCACTTTGATTGAACTCATTGGAAGCGACAAAACAAGTAATTACCCTTGTTGACTGAAATAAACTCCAACTGTTGGACCATCTCGAAGAGAATATCGAAAAGTTCGAAATATGAAATCTGATTCTCCAATATTTGTAAAACCCAATCCCCGGAAGTGTAAATCAACAGTTTTAGATAAAACATTTGCAATGTTTGGGTCTCTTCTGAACGAAAATGAGAACGTAACTGGTTTGTTTGCGAATAAATCTGCAAGCTACGGGGAACGCACTAATCTGATTTAATAAGTATATTTTAGCAATCAGTTAATTTGACCCTTAATTGTGCAATCGCCGGCGTTTATCCTAACCCATCAAAAAGGAATTGCTTGCGTCTTTGATATTTGACAGGTCACATGAAAGAAACAGTCTCAAAAGTTTGTAATAAAAAACAGTGCGTCCTGCATCGGTCTCCAGTCTGATCAGTGAAGAGTTGTATCATCCGTCAGTTGCAACCGAGACAAAACTTTTAGCACGGGTATCAGACCACTGCACTTAAGTTTCATATTCCATATCTTCTCCCTCTCCTGTGAAATATTTTGGCGGAATCCCACACAGATCCCGCTTTACCACTCGGAGTTAGGCGCTGACACGGCCGGAAATTTTATCCCACATAAGATTGGCCAAAAGTTTAGGACGCTTGCACATAAGATGGCCAAAAGTTTAGGACGCTTGCCGGTCTGGCATCAAGCCAAGAATTGATTGGTCGACTGTCTATACCCAGCAGCCTATCATGACCCCGTATCAGCCGAATTCCGGTTACCACTGCCGCATCCAGAAAGCGTTAGAATTTCCATAATGTTTTCGCTGCTTACACTATATATACGACACGCTCTATGGGTGTTCTTGACTCGGTTTTAGGCGCTTATATACCTTGAACACCTTTGGTGGTTATTTTGACGGAACGCTAGCTTGGAAGCTTCGGGCCTAGAACTACGCTGAGGAAGACACCGTTATTACAGAGAGATACAAACAATCTACGTTTTTCGCGTTTGTTGGTTACTGTGCCTAGTTTAGCTGCACGCATATGTAGGATATTTCAGCGAATTCCGACGAAGGAAGGAGCTGCGTGGATGGCAGTTATATCATTTAATTAGTTTTTGTTCGCATGCCTGCTCTCCGGGTTTTAAACCCAAATCAATCCATCACTAGGTTTGCCCTCCAGGAATTTGTTGACATGTGAAAGATTAAGTACGCATGCCTTCCAGCAAACTTAAGGATAGTACTGAGCTTACTAGAAGTCACAGTCGAATTTGATGTATAAACGACATGGGGCGGGGTGGCCCAAGTGGTTAGAGCGCGAATTTACTGACCGGAAGGTCCGTGGTTCGAACCCGACCCCTGCCTCTCGACTTCCCCTGTCTACGCTTGGGCAACCTGGCAGAATCCCAGCCCTCGTGCCTTCTCCGTGTGGCACGGCAGCTAGGCGCCGAAAGCTGAATGATTTATTCATATTTATATAAACGACATGCTCCAAGAAAATTGGCAAGGATAAACACTTTATTGTAAACACATGGAGGGAGGCTTTACTGTTTACGTAGTTACCACACTATCAAGTCTTTTCTGGAAACAAACTTTTCTAAACAGCATAATCGCTATCTCTTCAGAGACAGCATACTCCAAAAACAACTTTTCAAGTGCAGATTGCCGAGGCTTAAAAACATCCAAAAAACATCCAAAAACAAGATACAGCCGATACTACCTTTCAGCTGTTTTTTTTAATCGAAACGTCCATTGGGACGAAATGAAATAGGCAACTGTGGTTAACTCGCTGAGTTTCACAATGCCGAGTGTCACTGTCAAGTAGCCTTCTACAGTATTAATTAACAAGAAGTTGGAAGCAGACGTTGATGACCAACGAGGTATTGCGAACTGACTACTTACAACTATTATATGCTTTGCGCTGCTGAATCACGTCCTTGACTGGTTGTCACCCTGAATGAGTACTGCCTGAACAAAACTTTTTTCATGACACTGAGCAATAAAAGTGAGCATTTTCTCAAAAACCTGAATGTGAATTGGTCGAAAATTTATCCTATGGGATTATTTTCACAACTCAAAGGGCTGATAAAAATAAACGCCTCACCCTTTATGAACTGACCGACAAAGAAACTACGCAATGGATGCATTCGCTTATTAAACAACAGGCAGCTAGACAGGTGTCGGAATTTTAGATCCAAATTCCAGCACTGTTCGAAACCATCAGGCTCAGCAGCCGAACAGATGGATGAAAAAACAGTAGTGTGTGAACATATGCGCTAGACCTCAATGCGCGAAATACATAGGAACTCGGCTTGCTTTCCCCATCGTTTTGCCTACACTCAAGACAAGTTGCTTAAATTTGCTTTTCAGTTACCTCGTTGGGATATGTACAAAACAAATACGTCTTACCGTTTTTCAAATAGAGCTTTGCTGGAAGCATGACAGAAATATAAAGCTCAATCACCTTGTTTGTTCATATATGACCATGCTGTCCGCAAAATATACACAGTTACCTCAAGTAAGATGCGTCAACGTACTATCGGAAGAATTTTGTATCAGTTTATATGCCGTGCGCCGAGTGAGATCGGAAAATTTATTCCGCAAAACATTTTGCATGTCTTATTTTTACGACAGCATTTCTTATCCGAGCTGCATTATAACCCATATCGTCACAACCATTTCCCTCTCATCACAGTGGGGTTTTATAGTCCTTCAGTTAGTTTCTAATCGGTCAATTCTTTGATCACCGTGGGGTTCTCGCTTAGTGACCATCCACCGTGATTTCAGGAGATACTTTCAGAAGTATCAAGTGAAATGGGTTTTTGGTTCATTGAGTCGTACCAGTTCTAACGATAAGAAGGAAGCTTTTAACTTTTTCCGCCAATTTTTTTATAATTTTTTTCCTACCGAAACCAATTATGCCCAAGACACACAAGAGGTTTGTCTTATTGCAAGGATGTCAACTGCCCTTGCTGACTAAGTCGTAGGCTGTCTAGCCCAGAAATCATCAGCCTGTGACAGCAAGGTCACCTGGCAAGCTATTTTTTATTCTGCGGAGTGACTCAATGCAGCTGACGGAAAAGTTATTAATAAATGTTGCGGCGTGTTTCTGATTTCCAATAAAGCAGACGCTGTCATTGTTCTTTACTGCAGGGCGCCTCTGGATTCCAGTAGACACACGAGAAAACTAAGCCAACCAACTGTTGGTTGTAAATGAAGCTGGAGACTGTAGACAAGATACAGCTAGTTTATTGAAGAGTGGAACCAGAGGACTTGGGTAGCATGCTAATTGTCCTACCGCCCAATTTTAAATCTGCATTCAAAAAATGATTGACACGGGATGTTTGTTTTTTCCATATCTTGATGCGATCTTTTAAAGCTCACTGAGACGAAAACAGGCCAATGACCCTGAAGCGCGGCCTAATTTTACGTTTTTAATGTCAGCCTCAAGTTTTCACTGAGTAATTCTCTCAATAGTTGCTACACGGGAGATCAAATTTTTTTCGCCACGCCAACATATATTACTGAAAGTGGTTGAAGGTCCGGTGAACGAATGCAACAGTGAATTGAATGTGCAAAATCCCGTGGAACTATGCTTTCCTACATATAACTTTGGCCCTACAATTCATCCAATTAGACACTTGGTTTTAGTGAGTTGGGTTGTACACCTTGGTGTCAACCAGCCACGAATAATGCCTCACTGAAAACAACGGGTATTTTTGTGCAGGAAACTAGTTAACACGTTGCTGGCTAATATTTAGTTGGGTTTCCCACGGACATCAAATTAAGCTGTCACTGGGTGGGAAACCTTCCGAACGTTGCCGACCATATCTTCGTCCTTTCTGTTGAAAAGAGACCTGTGGAACAAAAGCCCACAAAGTTATCCCAGTAATTTTATCCTCTTGATTGTAAAAAACTCAGGGACTTTGCTGAAGGTTTTTCAACCATCCCACAACAAGTTCTGTTTGATAGGTGTGGCTGCGAAATTTAGCGATGGTGAAATTCATCGCCTATGCCAAATGGTGGTAATGAAATAACTAACCCTTTGTGAGGTGATGGCTACAGTAACATATCGCATATAACCCAACTGTGTTCCAAATGTTTTAAGATAATTATATGTGACGCGTGAACTTTCCATCCAACAGGAACGATTCGTCAAAATGGTCCGACGCAGCTCACTGAAAGCGAATAAAATTATGAACAATTTTGCATGTACACACGACTTATGAGTACGAAAAACTGCGAAGTGTTTCCTGAGATCCGGAATGCTGTTGATTCCAAGTGAAGATCAAAGCGCTATATGGTGTTTTTAAACCTTTCGGCCTTCCTTTATCGGAAGAATGAAACCCCTGTTGAGAATATATGCAAATCTACTTTGAACATATTCGTAATTTCAAATTAACAGTCAATGACGACGAAATTACAAAACTGTCAGTTAACACTACCACGAATTTGAATGGATGAGAACATCAAGTCTGTAGCTATCTATACTATCGTTTGGGAAAGCTGACGATATTCTGGATACAAGTCTGTCCACACCGATGAAAAAATACTACAAAATAGGTGCATGCGAAACCGGTCAGGAAATGAACAATGGACAGTCGCGAAAATCTCGATACCACAAACCCGACAACTATTCAAAGTTCTCAATGAAAAGTCGAGATTTATAATCCTGTATTAAAGTAATGTTTTGTACATTTGGTTACATCATACTTTTTGCCTTCATTTAGGCAGTAAACGTACATATATGCCTCCTAATCAAAATTTCCTCTTCCTATTTTTGTAGACACTCCTGTGGCTGAACGTTACGTAGAATCTGACTTATATTTGTAAGCCCACAGTCCGTAATAGGATTTTCAAACAGTTTGAGTGGAGACTACCCTAACGAATTGGGCATAATGGTCAATATATAACTGAGGATTGACGGAGGTCTTTAATTTTCTTGGTGGAAGCATACGTTTCAAACAGTAAAGCTTGTAGTTCCATTTGATAACAAACTCTTGCATTTTTAAATCTTTTTTAAAACAGAAATGGTATTTCCTCATTCAAGTGGCGAGGTTTTCCACATGTGGCACCTGTCTTCATTATGAGATGGTTTTCAACAGACACGGCACTAGCATATGAAGCCGTAAATGTTCTTTCACAGAGCGCGTCTGAGAATGACGCTGTCAAAGGAGCAACAAATGGACTGTCCATTAGAACGGTGCTTTTCTGTGACCAGTAACGATCTCCGTCCTATTTTTAACGAGATTCAGCATAAGTTTCGAACTATTTTAAGCCTTATCCGCACATCTTTAGTATGGAATCGTTTCACTTGCCTCGCAGACAAACATGTTGACCCCCATCATCTTACTTAGCATTGCTCATACTAGATAAATCAAAAGGGATGACTGTCCTACACCTACCAACTAAAAATCCTTCATTTGAACAAAACGCCAGTGTTTGGAACACCACTTTATGGGAATATTTCCCACCGTAGTTATTCTGTCTCGGAGCTTGTGGAAGAGGTATCATCTCAAATGTCATGTTGACCAAAGCAAATTCGGTTTTGATTTTTACTAGTAAAATGCTATTTGCTGCATTTCGATATTGTGGCATATCGTTCACGCTAATATTCGGTTACCAAGCAATCTCGTAAGCCAATTACCACGTTTTGAAAACTTCCGATACCAGTCGACATTGATAATTTCTGTTAAATAGTCTCATATTTATATTTGCGTATTTTCTATACGAAAGATGAGGCCAAACGTGCGCCATACAAACCCACAAGTGGGAATTACTTGGCTGTTGTACGTGCAGCCGGAAAATCGGCAGAAATTTGAGCGGGGATTTAAGGAGGCTCATTCCACAGTTCGAAAAGCAGGAACATAACTGTGAAATACATTCTTTTACAGCTTTGATCCTATCTATGGCACAGTGATTCCAATAATGCTTCGGAATCTGTTTTAGTGCTTCTATGAATTTATCTGTAATTGCAAGGTTGAAGCATTTGTTCACAACGCATTCTCTACGTGTTTTATTACATGTAGTTATTTATCTCATTCGCTTGAAAAGCACACTACCCTGAGTGGCTCGGTTTTGCACAAATCCTCAAGATTAGCCTTACCTTGCCTAGCCACGCATAGCCACACTGATCCGGTAAACATGCAGGGTATAATTGCTGCCACTCTTGTGCCCATCTAGATATGGTGATGTCCTTAAGCAGAAATTCTAGTGTCAGACCTCTTGGTCTTGCACCAAATACAAAGAACACCCTCCGCACTTTTATCCCTCTATGGACAGGAAGGCAAGTACCTCTCCACTCGTCCTGGCCCTGCGACTGTTAGTAGCCTGGCGCTACATTCAACCCAGGTAGAATCCCGCTCACTTCTCCCGCACACCTCTTTAAATCTCCTCTATCGTTTCCTGGGTTATATTGACACAACCCGTGACCCAGCGTGTTTAAAACTGCCCTGATAACAACCCAATCCAGGTTACGCGAAAAACCGGCCTGAGTATATACCCCGTTCTCCTGCCACCTGTCAGCTATACGGTTGAGATCAGTACACCTGACAGAAACACTCCGAGCATTGAGGACAGTGCTCATGCTCTGGAGGGGGCACTGTAACGTAGTTGAAACTACACTGTACGTGCTTACACCCGTCTATCGTATGACCTTTTCCTCCCTCTCCCTATTTCAAGTACCATGGACGAGCCACCACGAGCCCTAGACAGGAAGGAGTAGCCCACTTGTACACCCCCCTGGGTGACATTTACCTAGTTTGGTACCCCCCTGACACTGTCAGTCTTGTTTTCGGTTGAATACACGTGTGTTGTTGCCACGCTCCTGTCTTCTCTTCTGTGTGCCCTGTGGATTCAGTAATACCAATCTCTATATCTGCACACTTCCAACCCGACGTGTGCCGTCACCACATCCTCTCGAGCGTCGAATACCGCTGATTTCCTGACGTCCCACGCTACAATGCACGTCCTCTGCCAGATCAACCGGAGTGGCAAATGTACACTCGACCGTTGTGCCTCATACCCTAGCCAGAACGGCCCAGTTGTCAGTCACCCGTAGTCCAGTTTTAGATCCACCTTGTAAAGCTATAAAACATTTCCCCACCTCATTGACATGTGAAATACTATTATCATTCCTTCGAGGACAGTAGACAACAGCCATTCATGTATCTACAAACGCTATGAAATCAAATCATTACAATAGTAAGATTGGCTGATTTCATTCGGGGCATCCGTCTTCGGCGGCAGCTGCTTTGAAAGTCCCGGTTGGTCGACATGTGCGTCGCATAAGTGTTGGATTGTTCGATTTCCGCCTGCCAAACCAGGTGGTCTCCCATATACTCCAAGGCGCTTACAATTCAATTTTGGAAGATAACACAAAGAATGAATCTGGTAAAAAGTTTATGAGCAGACTGTTTCACACAGTGAACGTCACCAGTTCACAACCTCCAGCACAAGTTTATGGTTACACATTTTTAGCAAGGACCAACGATTTTGATCAGAGAACGGACCATCTTCGCTCTCACACATGATCCTTATGCACCGTCTTGATCACTTCAGTGTTTACTTTCCAGTATCCACAGTTTATCGCCATATTGTGGTTATCTCTGCTTGATGTTTGTCTTCTCCGTTTTTTCTGCCTACTGATCTGATTGTGCTAAATTCTGTATACCAACCAAGGTAACGATGTATACTACTGCTGAAGCATACAAGTAGCCTATGTTCTCAGCCTCAGGTGTTCAAGCTTCGCCCACCCCCATCTGATGGAAGGTGAAATTGGTTACGGAAACTGTGGGGCCGCTTTGTAGTGTTCATTTAACCGTGTTTGTCTAATAGTCAGTGAACGTCCAGGAAAGTTCAACGGAACGCGTGAAAATGTCCACTTTTTAAAAACTGTGCATGAAATATTTATTTTCATGTGTAATGGCTTGTAAATGTTGGGTTCGTGTTTGCCATTAGGTAGCCGCAAACTGGGCTTTCTTTGCTCCATCGTAAGTGTGGAGAGCAACTAAGGGTACTATTGTATTTGAACTCAAATCCCCAGGAATTTTTCAACTTCAGACGTTGGTCTTTAGGAATCTCCAGAAATACTCCGGTGCCATTCGCAAGCAGAACTTAATGCGCCGTATGACCTACAAACACTCGCGACAGCCCCAACCAGAAAGACTATTTTCATAGCTACCGTAGAACTCATGGCAATGGCAGTTAGGTGAGACAGTTTTAGCAGTTTCAACCAGAAAACCATTGAAACTTCTCTGGAATTCATTGGAGTAAAATCCTGACGGTGATAAGCTTGAGCACTATAAAACGCCACTGTAAATCGCTGGTTTTCGCACGTGTTCTCATTGGCAAGCTTCCCGTCTTTGGTAACTCAATAACTTTCATTCATTGCAGCTTTTTGAGAAACTCCAAAAACAAAGCCTAACCGCCGTATTCTTCGAGTACTGTATGCTAACGTTTACTGTTGTTTGTGATCAGAACCTCGTGAACACTTTATCCTAATTGTAGAATATACAGCGTCAGTCCATTTACAAGCTTGGCATTCCCATAAATTGTCAACACTGTGCTGAATGACAACGCAAGACGTTATTCTCACGATAAAGCAGCCAGATGTAAGCCCATGGAATAAACTAACAAAACCAAAATCACAAGTGATACTCGGGCCTGGGACTGAAAGAACTGGATGCACTCTAAACCGTTGTACAATTTGAGTCACGTGACCTAGTGTTGAGTCGTTACCATTCCTAAAAAAATAGACTCAAACCGCATGCGTTATAATAAACGGGCGTAGCCACGCTACTCACGAGTAGTCAGAACAGAAAAGAAAAATAACCGCTGATTAGGGTCGATCAGCAGAAAGGTTAAGGCAAATTATTCAAGACGTTGACTACAACGGGAACTAGGGACAAAGTTGACCATATGTTGTAGCTCCTGAAGTTTCAAAGCGGCCTGTCCGAAATCTATGGTGGGTGTGTGATACAACAAAAATTGGTCGGCGGAATCCGCATTTCATATGCGATCCGGAAGAGAGGGTGGCGGTTTTGATGCTCGCATCGTGTGCACAGACTCTATGGTTGCTTGACAGTAAAATGACAAGTATTACACAGAGCATCTCTGAGTACATGGATTTGGAATATGTCGGTAAATCTCAAGCATAATCACTGTACGAAGCCTTTTGTGCCCAGGTTTGTGTGGTAGTGGA
This sequence comes from Opisthorchis viverrini, assembly GCF_000715545.1. Lineage (NCBI taxonomy): Eukaryota > Metazoa > Platyhelminthes > Trematoda > Opisthorchiida > Opisthorchiidae > Opisthorchis > Opisthorchis viverrini. The sequence continues at coordinate 49,324 of NW_008751932.1, forward strand.
GAGTGACCCGAATTCGGTATCCGCATTCATTAAGTGCCTGGTATCCACGAGATGCGTAAGAACAGACCTGTATCCGCTTTCCCTCACCAAGATGAAATTTACCCATATAGTCATAGTTCCGTCGATACGGTATAGTTCACTTTAGCAAACAGAACTGCCTGGACAAAGAAGGTAACCTTACGGCATTTTGCTTAAAATCGGGTGGCTGATAATATTGCTGTTAGGTCATTTGTATAACCTTTTACTCAACAGCTTGGTAGCTAAATCAATGATAAACTGATATGCCTGGTTCATCAGTGACATAGGGTGTCTCGAATCGGTTCTCAATCCTTTTCCGGAAACCACCCAGAAAAGCCAAAGGCATCCCAGAGTGGCTGTTTTGGAGTATGTCGGGTGTATAAACCTTCACTGCGCTATCATTTGGACAACACATCATATTTCTTTTCAGTTCTTGTTTTATAAAACTGACAAAATTTTCGTAGAAGCTCACCCAACTGGGTCTCAGTTGGACATGGCTTTGTGCATTTTCATTCGTTGGTATGAGTATGTCCAAGAGGGTAAGCTAATTTATCACCCCATTTTTTAATTGATCCTGTTATATCTGCTGATTCGCCAATCTGTGCTATCTTCTGCTGACCCGCTCCAGTGCCAAATGCCGAAAAAGAAAGACTCACAGAAGGGAAAACAACAGCTATATTCCGCGAGTGCGAGAGCCTGAGTGCGTGTGAGTGCGAAAGCACGACGGTCTCAGGCTGTTTTTTGGAGGGCCACTGTCTGAACTTGGTCCAATGCTGACGCACGCGGTATGGCTTTGGTACGAGGCTGTGACGCACTGCATATTGCGGGGGCGTTGTCCGACCTTGATCGACGCTAACTGTCGCTGCCTGGGTTTCATACAAGGCTGTGAAGCGCTGTATATTGAGGGGTTGTTGCCTTTCTGGTCAGCATCTAGCGGAGCTGAGAGTATCCGTGGTTGCTCTCAGGAATGTGACCTTCCTGAGAGATCCTGACGTGCTGGCATTAAATGCTTAGGGTATAGGTATGGGAATTTGTGAAAATATACTACGATATCTCGAATACCGTGCCGACTGAAACATGAGGCGGCCTGTGTGCAGCACATTCAGTTGTAGAATATCATAAACGAGAGATTTAGTTGAGTCTCTCGTGAAAACCAAATTGATTTGCAAATGAGTGCATTTCTCGAAAACAGTCCAATTTGGGTTCAAGTAGAACGTGAGGTTGATGGAAACTCGGGAACTGCGCCTACCTGATGAGCCCCAAGAAGGGTGAAACCGGTCGTAGGCCGTCGAAGAGTTTTCAGAAACCTTGTGAGTCGTTTCCTTTATTGGTCCTTGTTCAGAGTTATTCACGTTTTGGCAAGACATGATAGTGAGACTGTAAACTATGCGGGGGTTGTGGTATTCGGGTGTAATTTGAATATTTGAATACTTCCGCGTACCTACAAAGGGCGGGAACTGAAACACACTCATGGTACCATCGCATCACCATCTGGATTATCTTGCAAAGTGGTATGCTTCGTTTCAACAGTTTTCAATGGCTTATCATACCAGGTAGGGAGAACACACATCTAACTGGACCAAACAGCCATACCCGAAATAAACATACATACATACATACAGTGAAGGAACTGGTACATATGACTTACCAGCCTGCCATTTCATGTAAATGGCTTGAGTAAACAACGTGTGTGCGACCACAGGACTGACGATCTACTTCCCGTCCACCATCCTTCTGGGTCGGCCTGCAGAAATTCGTTTGACTTTTGAAGTGACCCACAAGTGCGAGATTGCCGTAAAGCTCGTATAACTGTTGCGTTTTCCTACACATTGACTTCACTCGAACTTGTAAGTAGTACAAAGCATCTTGAGGATTTCCACCTCCGCTATAGATTTTGGGGTACCGCTGTCAGATTTCCGATGCATGATGAGCTACGTTCTTGCTTTCAACCGAGTTCATGTGACAAGTGACCTCAGAGGTGAACCACAGTTCTTGGTATTCAACCACATACGCAGCCATGAAACGTAGGGATGTGTACCGTATCACCTTGGGAGAACTGGCGAGCCTTAACTCAAGTCTTGACCCGAGCATATAGAAGATTGCACCAAGAAACAATAGTAGCCGCAGGAAAAATAATATAATGGGATCACAACAGGTCATGTGGAATAGATACCTAGGAGGGCGACAAATCACCAAGTAGTACACGTGTCAGCATAGCCTGCACTAAGTATTTAGCAACGGACACTTTGCACGGGCCAGGAGTGTACCTAGGTTTTTATTGGTGTTTTCGCAACACCTGTATACTGTTCACAATAGTGCACATTTTTCCCAATTTTTCAGTGAATCCCTGGCCAACACGTGAAACTGTGTCAGTGTTAGTTCAGGGAGGGCACAATGTAGCGTTCTCCCAACATGCCTTCTCTGGATGGGAGGTATCACAATGTGATCTGATAGCGCTGAGTAATCAGCAAGGCATCACTCCGTTAGTAGTCCTCTTTACGCAGTTGCCCAGACCGGTTAGTTTTGTTGCTTGAACGATGGGTCTGATTGTGTATGGAGCATAATCGTGGCAAATTTCTGAAAGAAACCGAAAACACGTTTTACGTCACTACCATTCTCGCCAGCACGTTCTCACAAGCTTTTATTACTCGGCTTACGTGCAGTGGGGCCGAGAGGACTTCTACGAGACGGAACCGTTCTGTCGCGATTCACTTCGGCGCAAAATACGTACTATAAATAATGAATGTGGATAGAGGAAACTAATAAACCTGGTCATATTACCTAACAAAAACGTCGTATCGATATTAAGGAAACTTTAAGGTCTAGAAAAAAAGTCATCTTTAGCAAAGAACAACATGCTGAAACAAGATAAGAACGGTATTGTTGGTAGTGAGGAGATTTGGGATTTTTGTGTAGTAGTTGTAGCTGAATCTCTCGTTTATGATGTTCTCAGGCAACTGAATGTGCTGCACCAGGCCGCCTCATGTTTCAGTCGCTACGATATTTGAAATATCGCGATA
>NW_008751932.1:52493-61932 GCF_000715545.1 Opisthorchis viverrini
TGACGGAAACCCGGGGACTGCGCCTACCTGATGAGCCCCAAGAAGGGCGAAACCGGGTCGTGGGCGTCGATGGGTTTTCAGCAACCTTATGAGTAGTACATTACAGCATATGTTGGCTTCACTTACAGTATGAAATCACACATAAGAACGGTATAGTTGTAATGTACTACTCATAAGGTTGCTGAAAACCCATCGACAGCCCACGACCGGTTTCGCCCTTCTTGGGGCTCATCAGGTAGGCGCAGCCCCGGGTTTCCGTCAACCTTATGTTCTACTTGAAACCAAATTGCACGAAATTAGCGAATATACACTCATCTGCAAACTAATTTGGTTCTTTCGAGAGACTCACCTGGAGCCCAGCTGAATCTCTCGTTTATGATGTTCCCAGGAAACCCGGGGACTGCGCCTACCTGATGAGCCCCATCATAAACGAGAGATTCAGCTGGGTTCCAGGTGAGTCTCTCGAAAGAACCAAATTAGTTTGCAGATGAGTGTATATTCGCTAAGATAAGAACGGATTCACGCGATAGGCTTCTATGGTAACTAATGTGTCAGTGTCTATTCACATGACAGTTTCGCATGTGTCTGATAGCGTTATCTATCATTCGGTCCGGCCTAATTAATCATACAAAGGCAACTCAAGTGTGAGAGGTCGCATGTGACACGTGACAATTCAGTCACAAGGCCAGGTGTCAAAAACGCACATGACGCAACACAGAAACAACGGCCACCCAATCAGGGCACACATCAACAATACACTTAGCAGTCTCTAACTAGTGATTACGATAGCGTTTTAGAGTTTTTTGATAATGGCCACTTTCTATCGTCGAAACCTCGGACAGCTTCAGTTGTCGCTGTGTAGTCAGTCATCAGGACCTAGGTCAGACAAATGTGAAGACAGACAAAGCTCGGAATATTATCCGTTAAAAGTGTGGATGAATTAGGTAGAGAAGTTTCGGGACAGAATTGTAGGAACGCTCCGCGACACCGTAAAAGATTACATGTGGTAGTCTTATCGCTTTGTTACACTCATTTTCCACTTCCTGGTGTTTTCAGCAGACCTAAGTGGTTGTGTCGTAACTTTTACACTTGTATTCAGATGGGAATTGCAATCTTCTGAAAGAAATTGAATTCGTTCCAACGATCAATAAACTCTGGTGAAACACTTGAAAGTTTTGTCAAGGATGTACAATGGCTATGCAGGGCTTAGAACCGTGATGCGTAGTTCAAAACCATTGGAGATAGGAGAAAACTGGTGTGAATGTAAGGTTAGAGGTGTGTGCCTGAATGGAGTAGTGAACAAAAAGCAAAACCTCATGGAAGAATCCTAAACGAATATTTCGTTTCGGTGAAACGGTAGTCAAGCTGACGCTGTTTATCAGGACGATCATACAGGTTTATCGTAAACGTTTTTGTTTCCTTCCGACAAACCCCCCTGAAAATCTCGAGTGCCGGAGTTAAGCAATATAATTCGTGCTCTGCTCACCAACTTATGATGTTACAATGTTCCGGAATAACATTTACGTCACACTGAGAAAACAGGTGTTTTGTCGCACGCCAATGAGATCCCGACTGAATATAGCCAGTACTGATTAACAGACAGTCTGAGACCAAGAACCAGGTCGACCACACAATCTCTTCACGGTCATGTTTCATTTTTCTGCGACTTTCTATCAAAAAACTTGAATGTGTCATTTAACCGATTGTCAGTTATTCTGAATCTCTATCGAAAAAACGTGGCTCGTTTACTTTCGCGGGGTTCGATTTAGAATAAAGTCACTGGATGGGTGCATATCGCTAAAGTACTTAGAATTTTGATCACCTGGAAACTGCGTACCAAGCGGCCGATAGATAAAACTCCAGCAACTCACTGAAACACTAAGTTTGTGGACGTGACTGCAAGGTTTCCTTTTACTGCGCTGCCACGTGTTTTATGTGAAGACCGCAAACTACCATGTGAAAATGCACATGGCGACATACTTGGATCACGCGTCCCGCAGTCAGAACCATGGAATTTTGGCTGCGGTTTAGTACATTGGTCTTGTAAAACAAATTTGAAACTGTGGTCCAAGCCTTTCAACGTAGCTAGCACACAACGCAGTGCAACAACCATGTCACATGAAGACTAGGCTCAGATATGTCAAAAATTTGACCATCTCTAGTTCGAACGCCGACGTGAAAATCTGATTTCCCGGACAATCTCGAAGATGGATGGAAATACCATAGGTAAAGTGACTCGAGAATTTCGAGGCTGGTCAGATGGACACGTGGAAAGGCACCGATCAGAAGGTTGCGATATAGTGCAGAACCGATTCGGTTAAGATCACCAAGATGGTCCGATGAGTCACCGATTCAAAACACACTGTTCCCCCAAAATTACACAGGATGTCTACCACCACTAGGCGTGCGAGTTGCTCAGTACTACGATTTGAACACATAACTGGCCACACGTATCATTTACTACCCAATCAAAGACCGTCTGTGACTAACAAATATGTATTTCTAACTTGGGGGATCTGTCATGCGTCGGTTTCTACGCTGCAGAAACATTTCTAGCAGATACCATTCAAGACAAAGATACACTAACCCATTTTGCCCGGTATGAAGACCACGTTCACTGACCCTCCGACCAGTGGCACTAGCGGAATTCAGTCCTTGCTTGGTTTCACCGCCCAAATAAATCCATGTAGCTTAAGCAACATCAAATGCCTTTGCAATATCTAGTACCGAGAAGTTTTCTATCCTGAACACTATCAGGGAAAACTGCTGGATCACAGCGAAATACATGACTAGTGCATTCAATGTCCACTGGCTACTTTCAGTAGCCCATGGAACACAGACGATTACTCAAAGCCTTCATTGAAATTCGTCTTAAACTGCACGGACTTGGTACCCAGTTGCAGCGTCACATGCGGACCAACTGAGACAGCAATCTGGATTGGAATGATCAGTCCACAGACGAGATGAATAACTCTCGGTATCCTTCAAGGCTATTAAAGTAAGAGTAAAGATTACTGGCGTGTCAAGCAGACAGGCATCCGATGAGGTAGTAAAACGAAGCAGCCGATGAGGTGTGGTCAAATCCCATAGGGGCATGCAAGCCAGCCAACCTGGACAACCTATTGGGGCTTTCAAAGAGAATAATGGATAGAAAGGAAGCGTTCAGCTGTAGCACCCTTCCGGTGCCCAGCTGCCATGCCACCCGAAGGAAGCACGAGGACTGGGATACTGCCAGGTTGCCCAAGCCTAGACAGGGGAAGTCGAGTGGCGGAGGTCGGATTCGAACCACGGACCCTCCGGTCAGTAAATTCGCGCTCTAACCACTTGGGCCATCTCGCCCCCGGACCATCAAACGTTCGGATTCAGCCATATATTCAAACACGAAACCGGAGCAATGAACTTCAACGCTCAGTTCAAAATGAAGTTGTAGTCGCAAAAGTCTAACTGACCATCAAACACCTAAATACGAAATCACTCAATGAGATGATCTTACACGAACCACGGTGATCGCAGCACTGCTTCACCAAGAACAGTGATCGAGCCAGAGACTGTTCTAATCACGATCTTATGCCTCAACATCTTGCTACCTAAAGAACTCCCCACACTGGTAGGATTAGTAAATTCGCGCTCTAACCACTAACACGAACGGTCTCATACTGGACAGAAACTAATTTGATAAACTGATAGCATGTATAGGAGTGGTTTATTATACTGAGATATCAAGGAAGCGAGATAGACACGGACTATCACATGACGTCGAGTACACAGAGCGCGAGGAGCAAACGGTGGAACCACGTTGATCAAGCAACCTATGCTCGAATGTGTGGAGCTGCTGTGTATGACAGGGGAAAAGCAAAATATCATGCATTTACGAAACAAGGAAAAAAGCAAGGATAATAGCAGTCACTATTCACATTTTTACACGTGAGGATGGAGAAAAATGAAAATCGACGTGTCGAAAAATAGCGCGGGTGGCAATTCGTGTCGAACAGATACAGGTTGCAGTCGGACAGTTCGCAGTATCACCAGAATTAATATGGTGGCGGTGGTGGAGCTACGGTAGAGGCCACCGTATGCAAAAACAAAACACATGCACATTAGAATGAGGCTAGGGATCAACCGAATGTGAAGCAGACTAAATCATGGTCATTCTGTGTTTTGGCCAGAACAGTGTAGAGGCGGAAGAGAGAAGTCAGGGAACAGAGCTCAGTAATCAGACAATGTTGTAGACAGAAGCGAATGAAATCACTGATGGGCACAGAAGAATGTATATGGTCACTGGCCTAGTTGACGTATGTACACAGTTCATGGGGGCGATCGTTATTGTCAGTAGGTCAATGCAAGAGATACCATGAAAAAATAGAAATGACATATTATGGTAGGGACCATTGACCACTGGTCGATTGAAGGGAGGCCGTAATGGGGGTAAAAGACATGCGGTGGACACGGATTGATGCATTCATTGGGCCATGTTCAGCGAATTCCATTGAATAGATTCAGTGGCGAAGGTGGAAGCTGAAGACGAAAAACAAGAGTTGTGTTAGGACCAATCTAACAAATTGGCATCAGGTGATCATCTTATCCTAAAACGGATCCCATCAGTCTACCTAATGTAAAATCCTTCCCGTACTGTTCCGTCGTTCTAACATAGTCAAGCTGAACATGGAAACAGTACACCTATCCAAACTGTTGAGGAGCCACATGAGGGTGAAAAGAAAGGCGGTTCGCTGGTATCTAGAAAAACACGTGAACAAGGACAAATCACCATCATAGATAACATGACATCAGTGTTCAACACCGATGCTTCACTGCCGTAAGCAAGGCTTTAAACAAGGCCAAATGCATACAGCCGATGACTCACAAAAGGGAATAAATTTCCCATAGATAACCATCAGTGTTCAACACCGATGCTTCACTGCCGTAAGCAAGGCTTTAAACAAGGCCAAATGCATACAGCCGATGACTCACAAAAGGGAATAAATTTCCAAGCTCAAATTGACCGTTTCGTTAAGTGGTAACCGAGCTTCTCTACAAAAATCTCAAGATGGTTCATGGCTACCACACGTTAGACTGACCGATGTAGAAACTCTATTAGTCAATGATGTGTGCAGAAGCGATTACATAGGAAGATGGAGAGAAAGTAATGCAAACAGATTGTGTCCCGTGAAATACGTTCACAGACCCTGAAATACGAAGCGTGAATACTTATGACGAAGTAATTCGCTACTGTATCAAGCATCCACGCCACGATGTCCGCCAGGGGCGAATAAAATAACCGGAAAATAAAGCCTTGGTTGACCCTTCTCAGCGATTGGGTTGTAAAGTGTCAACCAAGTGTCAATGTAATTCTCTCTTGAAGAAGAAGCGAATGGCGCCACAATCACCACCCTTAGTTTACGAAATAAGTGACAATAATGTGACAATAATACGACAAAATTTATGCTAAAGGGTGAAACTGAACATCCTTCCGAAAGCCGATTACTGGGCAATCGAGATAGATGTGCATTTAGCCTACCAATCCACCATGAGGTTACATTCATGCTACCAAACTGTAGGATTGCTCGGTCACGCACCACACAATGTCTAAACAAGAACAGTTGGCAAAAATCTATCATCAGTGACAGTAACACCAGATGGGAACGCCAGTGCTTCGCTGCCGTACAACCAAATCAATTTGTTAGAATGCTAGGGAGGAAAATAGGGCGAGAGGAATCTGGGGCTAAACTACCACAAAAACCCGGGGTGCCTACACTTCCAGCACTCAGTCAGACAGTCTGGAATAGAAACTGACACCTGTTGGCCGCCCCTGTTTAGGCTTGGGCGACCTGACAGTATCGCAGCCCTCGTGCTTTCTTCTGATGGCATGGCAGTTAGGTACCAAAAAGGTGCTACAGCTGAATCTTCTGAGGGGGTGCACCGGTCCAGGGTCACCTAATGAAACTTCGGGATCATGTTCAAAAGCCGTAGGTCAAGTAGCATGACCTTGCACTGTGCAAAGCACATGCCAAAGAACTGGATGACGCTGACCAGTTTTCCTAAAGTGTCATCTGCTTATTCCAGGTTAAAAACAAGGGGTTTTGAATCACTTTTGCCTACAACTGAGGACCTATAAAAAATCATCTGACATGAAAAATATCCTCACCTTTGGGGTCTTGGATTTGGTGAAAATGTTCCAGAAACGAAGAGTTTCGTCACCTGCACCAGTGACTATGTTCTCTCCGTCGGGACTAATGGCCAAGTAGAGAACCCGATAGGAATGGCCGGTTAGTTTGACTAGCTGCGTTAAACTTGGATAGCGCCAGACTAATATTTGGTTTTGCGAATATCCGTGTGTGCTGACTAGTTCATTGCTATGTACGGACCAAGCGATGTTGCACACCTGATGTTAAATAGGAAAGTATGCGACAACGGATAACTTCACTTCTCCGAAGTGAACAAGAATGAGCGAAAATTGTACGAATAAACAGACCGACGAACGATACAAGGAATGATACTAAGACAATAGATTCGGATGCACACAATGTGAACTTTCTTCAGGACGAAGTGACCTTTCAACAGTCAGCATTCATAGGGTGGGACTGTTGTGGCCTTGTGGAGTACTTTGCAACCAGGTCCTGGGACAGGGTGTGGACAACCAGAAACAACCGGGCAGAGACAGTCGAGGACATCGAGCCTTTGAGGGGGGGCGACAGTGGGTACATGAAGGTAGACGAACAAGATGGACTCTGTAAAGTCCGACTGCTATTATGGATAGAGTTTCTGTGCAGTTCTAGCCACACTGTTTTTCAGGTCGTATTCAGTCAAACATGGGCAGAGCATGCGTCCTTGAATAGGAACGCGCGGTGCTGGCCCCCAAACCCGTCATTTTATACCCACGTTTTTCACTGGTGCCAACGCATTCTTTCGTATAACATTCACTTTACAAGAAAAAACAGCTAGTGAAGTTAAAATTCATCATCCGGGATGACACATGTCAAGTTTTTATTATCTCAATTTCAAACGAAACTGGTGCACAATATAATAGGCGAGATGGCTAAAGTGGTTAGAGCGCGAATTTACTGACCAGAATTTCCGTGGTTCGAACCCGACTTCCCCTGTCTAGACTTGGACAACCTGGCATTATCTCAGCCCTCGTGCTTCCTTCGGGTGGCATGGCAGCTAGGCACTAGAACAGTCTCTGGATGTACTCTATCAGTATCAAACAGGAGACTTGCACGTAAGCTGTGAGTCAGACACTCCCCTCTCTTCTGTATGTCCAGCTAAGCAAGAGACATTGCACGATTAACTGCGAAGGGAGCACGCAATTCCGTGAGCCACCAGTATCGAACGATCACATTCCCAGTCCTCCGGTGGCAAGCGGATCTCAATTATACATCAGACTGTGCACGAAGTCCCGTTCGTGAGCGTTTCACCTGAAGGGACTCATTGTTGCGTTGCTGGGCAACATTGTCCAGGAGAGTTTATGGCAGTTGATCGTGATCATTCTATTTATTGTTATTATCCCCTAGCAAGCTATCAACTGTGATTCCATAAAGCCGCCACTTCGACACAAGCACCATCGGACATGACCTCTTCTTCACTTAAGTGCTCTCGCAAACTTGGCAAAATGTTATGGCCATTTGAACTGAGGTCTCAATACTGTTTGCCTAATTTTAGATAAAACAAAACAACAGCAATGCTAAACACTAAACACACGGTTGACGAACCTGTTACGGATGTCTCCTGAGCAATGGGCTCGAACTTGGGAAGTGTCAAAATACATACGTATATTTAGTGAAATATTGATGTCGTAAAATACCTTGAAGTAATGAGACTTCGTCCTAAACTATGCTCGATCAGACTGTTAAACGGCTACTCGGCTCCAGTGTTCGACTGCTAATCAGGGTTTGAATTTCCAATCTCCTTGTACGCAAATTGATGAGGATTCACAAGGAAGCTAGCGGCCTTTCAGAGTAAATCGATACCACTTCCAGAAGGAAATAATAGAGAGAATAAGCAAGTACAAAATATGGGGAAAATATGGTAAACAGTGTCTAAATGGAGTATTGGGAGTGCGAGAAGGGTGTATGAGATGGAAGTTCGGTAAACAGGTTCTCTGTTCTCATCCTATACGCTGAGCTGTACGCGGCTTCCCATTCCCAATGAAAACATATTTCAGTAACTTAACAGAACCCAACAGACAGTTTTTGTAAATAATATGAAAAAGAGAGACGGGGCGTAACGGGACATCTTGGTGCACTTTCCTAGGGCTATGTAATTGATGTTACTTCTCCTCAAGGGCGAGCAATCCACTCGCTTTTCGAAAGCTGTGTAGTGAAAAGTGCTTTAAATTAATACTATTGTCAAGATAAATCCGCAAACAAAAACGCAGACACAACCAATAGCATTCTTCTAACCTGGCTTCCAGTATCAACCCAGCGAAGCGCCTGTCCTGTCAAGGTATTCCAAAACCGAATACACCGATCAGCTGTGCCGCCACCGCTTGCTAATAAGCCGTGCTGGTGAGGTGACCAAGCTATGGCCTTAACTGCAGCCACGTGTTCTTCGTAGGTGAGTACTGGACCACCGGACGCCGGAGCGTGCTGGCTCCACACAAGCAGTCGATTATCATTCCCACCAGACGCCAAGTATTGACTATCTGGAGACCACTTTAAACCACAAACCTGGAAGAAAAGAACAACTGTTATTGCCTCAGAGACCAACTTTAGGAAGATGTGTGAAACGAGATGTCACGGAATGCATGTCACAAACATCACTTATATCTGATTAACTAAGAAAGGTCATGTGAAAACATTGAAAACACTAGAAACATTAACCAACGAAATGGGCGAATCACAGAACAAGCTACTTTAGGGCACAAATTAAAATTAACAGCCTGACTTACTTCCTGGCGGTGGTCTTTCAGCACACGTACCGCACCAGAAACTGAGCGATCGGCACCGTTCTCTACAGTTTGCAAAGCTGTACCAGCATTTGTAGTATGTGTACCCAGCAAATTAGAAGAACCGGTCCATCGGGGTCCACTGAAACCTAAACTGCGGGAAATATCGAGATCATTGGTCGCCCGAGTGGTCCTAACGTCTGAATCAGTGGTATTGAGATCAGCGGCTCCTGTACCATTATTCGGAGGGGAAGAACTTGCATCGGGCATGCCTAAGAGATGTCTTAGGTCAGTATTCATTGGAGGATCGTGATAGGGAGTTGAAGGTGAGTCTGGATCGGAACCGTCTATGAGCATTGGTTGTTCGTTCATCTCGGTTGCTGGTATGGCAACAGTGTTGGATGATGGAAGGTGAGCCGAAGGGACGGGATCTGAAAGACCTCCTCCGGAAGTCGCTGAAGCCCGCGTATCGCGTAGAAGAATGTAGCGGTCTCGGCTGCCGGATGCGAGAAGGGCGGCATTCCATGCTAGGGCAACGACTCGGGCGATATGACCAGT
>NW_008751932.1:62001-68491 GCF_000715545.1 Opisthorchis viverrini
AGGAGGTCGGCGTTCCATGGTGGGGCACCGACTCGGGCGATATGACCAGTTAATGACCGGAGACACGAGGCTTTTGTGACGTCCCAGATTTGAACGTGACCTCGGTAAGTTCCGATTGCCAGATGTTCACCCTGGTGAAAAACGATGTTTACACTTTCACGATGAAAACTAAGCAGAATAAGGGCTAGAATAATTTATCAACATCTTCGGATAACCTGTGATTCCGGTGCACTAGCATGTCAGAAAACAAGGGTAATTGGAGCTGTGTGCATATAATCAGCTATCATGAGGCTGGTTAGAGCAGTATGTAATCACGTGTTAAAAATGCCGCACTTCGAATGTAAGCCCAGTAATTTTATCGGACCTAGCATGCTTCAATCCCACCCGATGGTGTCCAATGCAAACGAGTGTCTCAAACGCATGACCCCGTGAGAAGCACCAGATTTTAATACGTATCATTATTCGGCTACACCGTACAGTTCGAATTCTCCAGGGAAAGGGGGCCACCCAAAACAGTACCCGAATTTTCATTGCCAAAACAAACAGCAGCTCTTTGTGTTACTGTCTTGCTATTGTGGTACTAAACTGGTAAGTAAATACATTTGAGTAATCAATGGTTTTTTTCGCAAGTGTGCACACAAAACATATTCGAGTGACAGTGAAGTTTCCAGTGCATTGCGCCCAGTGCTAGTTACCACCCTTACGAGTTAGTATATTTACCAGTGCTGACCAAATAGTTGACATGCTCCACTTGATTCCGGTTGGTGCAACGTGATTCGCAGAGGTCAAGTGACCAAATGCACTCTGGTCGTAACTACAGATTAACCGGTCATCTGATTTTTACGCTCACACCATAAAACCTGTTGGTTAGGCTAAACTATGAGGCTTTCTCAATAGGTGGTAGTAATGTCAATCGATATCTGCTTTGCCGACCCGCAACTGGCACTCGCGCCAAAAGCTTCGTTAAAAAGCTAGTTGCAACTGCACGAAAGACCTGAATATGAGTACAAAGAGAATTAATCAAAAGCACAACTTCTATTGGCATAAAAATGGGGAGAGACATTCATAAGTCAACAAGCAAGGGAGAGTGGATTGTGGTTCTCACATTCAATCTGTATCATGTGATTTATTCACAAGAAAAACCACCACTTTCACGGTTTTCTTTCGTTCAATGAAGACCGCTTTTGTCACATATTGCACACCAGTACAACAAATCAACGCCAATAGCGAGGACGTGGATGTTGTTTCAGGTTAAACGATTTGCTTTCGAATAGTAAATAGATCGCATCACAGCTCCGAACGATTGTCCGGAAAATCGTCGGCAGCAGCTTTTCATGTCCGAAAAGCAGTCTAAAAAGCCCGGGTATCAACTTATCAGTCTAAACCCCGCACCTAGAAGTTTTACTACTTCGTGATAACATTGTAATTGTAGAGCGTAGTTTTAATGGCTTAATCTAATAAGCGACCAATCAAAAGCTAACTGGAATAAGGATTATCCAAATGGACGAGTTTCCTATCCAAATAAATTTTTTGATCTGCAAGTGAGAGATGTGACCTCGCTACTACCCTAATTTGTAAGTATGTAGTGCGCCATTTTCAGCATACAACCACGGAAAAAGCGCCTGTCTAGTTTTCAACTCATCACGAACAAAACAGAAACTACAGTAGATGAACTAGGATGTGACCATGTGATAAAGATAGTTCACGGCTCTGTGCGTTGCTCGGTCGTCACTGATAAGAGTCGTGTGCAGTAATACGGTCTGTAGAGGTCAGTATGATCCCAAGTGAAGATATCCAGTGTGTTCGACTTCGAAGTACAGGTTGTCATGTATATACAATCCCTGATCAGAAGTTTCTCTAATCTGAAGTGTCCTGTAAATAATCATAAATGATCCGCCAATAACGCGTATGACTTCCGCCTGATAGCTTTACAACCGCCTTCAGGAAACCATTCCAAGTCTCCACATCAATGCCACCTCACAAAAGATGACCTTAGCTCACATCAGTAAGAAAACAAGTACGGTAACCATAAAAATCATACTCACCTTTTTGGACCAAGCAACGGAAGATATCACATCACCCTCTCGTGAAACATCACACAAACGCGTAACCTAAAACGGTTTATAAAAACATTAAAAATGCTTGTCCCACAAGAGAAAAACGGAGCAAACCCTGCTGATATGGGATGGAGTTAATCCACCGGTCTCACGGGGCAATGCACACTTACTACGTACGTAATTAAAAATATGCATCACGCAACCAAAAACTACTTAGAATGGTCCCCTGTCATACGTCTCCACGAGTTTTGCATGGACACGGGAACCAGTAAGCAATTAACGGCATTAAGCTTCGTAATTTACTACTCATAAGGTCGCTGAAAATCCGTCGACAGCCCTCCTTGGGGCTCATCAGGTAGGCGCAGCCCCCGGGTTTCCGCCAACCTTATGTTCTACCTGAAAACATCACAAACGAGAGATTCAGCTGGGTTCCAGATGAGTCTCCCAAAAAAACGAAATTAGTTTGCAAATGAGGCAATAAGCTTCGGTACCAACGTAAGACCCTTAAGTGAGGCTGTTCATAGATGGACAGCAGCCCTCAAAACATCAACATAGACTTGAAGAAAGGACCTTTAGGTTTGGAGGCTCAACCTTAGCATACGAAACATACCAAGCTCAAATGATAGACCGAAAAAAATCTTCGGATACTTCACTCAAACTGAAACGCCAAATATTCAGTAACAAGTCAAAGTAAATAGAAAACTCACCTGACTGTTGAAAGCATTCCACAGATACACGCAAGTCCCAAGGCCCACCGCAAGCACATTTTGCGAGGACCAATCGACGAGGTTTAGATAAAAATCATCCTGCAATTCCGGAGCATCAAGGACCTTGTATGGAACACGTGATATTCGACGTGTTTGCTGAAATGTGAACCGTTAGTGCCGGTAAAAAGCGATACTCCGCCAGGTTATAACGGAACCAAAGTGACGGAAAATAGTACCAAGAATATTTTCAAGAGTCAGAAGCACTTCATACAGGAGCCAAAACAATTGAAAACGATCGAAGCAATAACAGATAGCAGTACAGGAAATCTTAAGCTTAGAAATTTGGCAATACAGGTCGAAGGGACATGGGGTTTCAACACTCGGCTTAGCTTGTGAGTCTACGTCAAGTCGTAGATTTGTGTTACCCAGGCAATCAACAGAGAGTAGTGTTTCACGTGTGACAACGTTAAAAAGAAAAAGAAAATAGAACAAACCAATCGGTGCTTACTTTTTGTGGATATTTTAAAAGACTTTGGCTTTTTTCCGAAACCGGAGACATGGAATACGGCGACGTTTTCATTTTTGCCGCGTTGTCTTTTCGGATTTTGTACTGTAGAGTAATTGAGAGAAATTATCTAACTGGTGAACGCGTGGAAAAAAGAAAAGATTTGTCCCTAGGCTTGGAGATTGCTTCTGCATCACTTTAGACTATCTTCTAAACCGTACTGTCATGATTTTGCTTAACTACAGCAAGAAAAACGACTCTCATGTGTAATCGTCTATTACTTGAAGATGACTTTCCTTGACTACTACTTAAATGAATGAGTCTGTGAGCAAAATGTACAACCGCTTAAATACGTAGCGGTCACGTAGGGTCAAAATCACTTGGGTTCAGACAGGATTCGAACAGCTTTGGTTAGCTCCCCGAGCTTAGAACCTGAAGTGGACGAGAAACAAACTTCGTAAACAAGCGAAACTGTTGCTAAAATACTCGTACGAGAACAGACTGAACATCAATGCTTCATCCGTGTTAGCATCATCCAGATATCACCAACACCATGATGGTAACATTTGCATCGAACTCAACAGGTATATCATTGACACTAACGACAGCAACACGCTAATAAATGAACTCAACTTACATATAGCCATGGGAATCGTTACCAGCAACGTGTCTACACATCAAACATCACTGAAATCAAAAGTGCACTAATTCAGGCTGGTTACTACCGATGGATCGGCCGATGCTAACTGACTGATAAAAATGCTATAAATCATGCAGTGGGTCCCAAAATCAGTGTTCCATTACTGATCGTGGCTTGTACACAGTGCTCTATCTTTCGGTAACCAGGCTACGATGCTGGATTAGTCATGGCCATAAAAGCTGTTCAAATTAGTAAATGTGAACCAGCCAATTTATCTACGAATAAATGACCCAATTAACCAGCAAAGCAAATGGGCGCGCCCCCAAGTGGAATATCAGCTCACCGCGGAATAGTCCGACAAGTACAGCTCAACGAATAAATGTGAACGCAAACAAAATGGTCGATTCAGTGAGTGCAGATTGCACATTTTCTGCACTTATTGGTATCGGAGGACCACGTTGAAATTTGACTTCGTGCACCACCAGCAAAGTGCGTCGTAAACATGACTGGGACAAAGATGCTCCAATGGGCATAGCCAAACAAGTGTGAATCGGGGAGTCACCTGTGATTAATCAGCGAATCTCCTCAGCCGATGAGTGGGGGATATCGAGGAAACTCTAACTTAAACGCACATAATTGACAGCTGAGACGGGAGTAGACACCTCACACTGTCATCTAGGGACCTACCACCGCACGACAGACTCTTGTAGTTCGCCACTCCAAGCTCCTAGTCTGGAGTTCGACCTTCAAGCAACCGTCATCACGCGAACCGATGAAAATATGTGGCTTGTATCTCGACACTAAGACGTTTTTGTGAATTATCACATGAGTCAATACGAATGCCGGTCTCTATGCCCCTTTCAGCACGGCACAGAATGCGGCAAGGTGTAGCAAAAGTGCGGAAAATTAGAGTTTATACTCTGTATAATCCGCTTTCGAGAACGGGTCCTAATGACTGTGTGTGCGCTTGGTTGGAAATGCTGCTAGAAATGGTGGTCAATCGATTTCAGTGACGTTCGTATAAGTTAATTGCTGGATTTGGCGTCTATAGGTTTGTGTACCCCAGAATTTGTGCTAAAACGGTACCTACATCGTCCCCTGTGGTTTCTCGTCTCAAAGTTTCAAATACAACTTACCAAGCCGTACGAAACGCAAGTACCAGTGCTCGCACTACTGACTGTTGCTGCCTCTGATGGCAATAATTATTGATATCAAAGTTTACTTTCTCTTTACTTCACAAAAAAGCGAAACTGGATCAGCAGAACTTTCTCCCTCATGGTTTCCCGTAACAAAAGCCAAAAAGCAAGCTCAGGAAAACGCAGTGTCAGAGTCTGTCTGATTTATCTACCTCTCATGTCATTGTTTAGTCGGTTTAGGAAAACCCATCAAGTGCCTTAGGGCTGTCTGAAAGCCACACTTCTAAATGACGAGTGAAACACTTCAACATACAAATACCGAAAGGATGAAGTTCGAGTCTATCACAACTTCTTTGAGAGGTGCTGTCTTTTATTGTACATTTCCTAAATGTCACGATAATGAACCATTGGTCCATTGGGTTCGTAATAAACAGTTCTAAGTTTTGCAGTGCTTTTGATGAAAACACCCTAAAAATGAAAGTAGTTGTGTTAGTTTATGCTGTGGGAAACCATAGCCATGAAGGCTGGTGATACACACAGAGTAGCGCGGTCGTTGAGACAGGCAATACACACTGACACTCCAAAAGCGATTGTGGGGTGCATATTTAGTCCGACTGGTAAACCGAAGGATACTGGCAGAATCCAGAAAGAACCTGAACTGCTCCACTTACTTATGCAATAGACCTTTAGGTCAAAGGCCGAAGGACGAGAATCATTGAACTTTTTTCAATGAACTGGACAACAATAGCTGACTAGCAGACTATAAGCCTTCTAATCAGTGATGTATTCGGGGTCGAGATGGTCCGAGTAGTTACAGCGCGAATTTACTGACCGCAAGATCCGTGGTTCGAACCTGATATCTGCCCCTCAACTTCGCCTGTCTAGGCCTGGGCCTGATGATGATGATGACTAGACCTGGGCAACCTGGCAATACCCCAGCTCCGGTACAACCTTCGGGTAGAATGGCAGCTAGCACCGAAAGGGTGCTACAGCTAAACGATTTTTTTCAGTTGTAGATCTAACCAACTACCGACTGACATCAACAAAAAACATTAGGTGATCCAAGAGGCTTAAGAGCTTCCAACTTCCGTACCTCCAGTTATCAGCTCAACTCTCCTTCATCGACAGCACGACATCAGTGTTCAACACCGATGCTTCACTGCCGTACAACCATGACTTATTTGAAAGCCTTATTGTAAAGAAAAGAATAAAGGTGGATGGGGGAGGGACTTAGTGCTAGCTTAACACAATCATTCCGAGGTGCCTACACCTCCAGACATTCACTCAGGCAATCTGGATAGAAACTGACAACAAGAACGCCACTGACATCGGTTGGCAACCATATCTTGTAATGTCTCCAACCAGGCATAGTGAGGATCACGCGGTCCCCATCCTGGAAGGCGAGTAGCACCGACAGCGCCCAAGCGTTTCGTGATATCCTTCAT
>NW_008751932.1:69414-70510 GCF_000715545.1 Opisthorchis viverrini
CAAGAAGAACAGACCGATCAACCGAGTCGAATGCGCCTCGGAAATCCAGGAATACTAGAATCGTGGGTCGCTTATACGTATGGCGTTGTTCTAGCACCTGACGCAGTGTGAAGATTTGGTCAACACAACCCCTACCAGGCCGAAATCCCGCTTGCTGCTCTCGAGTCAGCGTCTCACGAGCCGCCGTAAGGCGACGAAGCACAATTGACGCCAACAGTCTCTTCCATTCAGGAAGTTCAGTAAACCTTACCACCATATATGCCAGTAGACCTCGGATTAAATCTATCTAAATTCACACCCAAATGGGTGCCGAATAAGGCCTCGTTTATAATCCGTATCGGCCTCTCTAGAACTCCGGTTAGACCTGGTCAAATGACCCCTTCCGGGAACATGTATGTGGTTGACCCTCCAACGACTGAATTATTCCTAAAAATTGTCCCGAATATGCATCTATGTGAAGGACACCCTGACACTGCAAACCATTGGGTCTATGCAACGGGGCACAACCCAACCTCCCCGTTCCCCTGATAGCACCGCTGCCGCATTTCCGTGATCGCTCATTCAACACAGAGTACTTAATCTGTGACCACAAAACCCCCAAAATGACTTGCAATATTCACCTCACCAGTAACTTGGAAGCGCGTCCACAGACACTGAACCCCGTTCTACATCCACCTTGTCGCCGTCAGTATTCTTCGCCTACGTACACCGCACCGGATTTTCCAGTGAAGGCACGGTCTATCAATCCATCTTCTACTAAATTAAGCGATGGAGTTGTGTGCACTGAATTAACGTAATTGTCGCAAGATTGCGGCTTTTTTACTATGTACTCGCTGCACTACTCCTGCAATATTTTGCAGTAGTTGCGTACAAAATTACCCTTCGATCCCTGAGTGACACAAAAAAGTTCACGCGCCACCTGCGCCGTCGTCTCGGAACTTGCCAGACGGCGCTTTGTGGCTTCATCATTTTTAACGTTGCAGAACGCCATTTGTTGAATCGGGTGACATATATAACTTTATTCTCCTTAGTAGTGGTGGGAATTTAACCTCCACGGCTGCATAAAGGTCATGAATATTCTTTGTGCTCACATTAT
>NW_008751932.1:76392-76670 GCF_000715545.1 Opisthorchis viverrini
GCTTACCATCAAGTTCCAATCAGTGAAAACGACAAACCGCATACGGCTTTTGAAGCATGCGGAGAGCTGTTTCAGTTCCGTCGTATTCCTTTCAGTGTAACCAACGGAGTAGCATGCTTACAACGTACCACTGACCATATAATCAAGTCTGAGAACCTAAGTGGCACCTACGCTTACATCGACAACGTCACTATTTGTGGGACTACCCAAAGTGAGCATGACCAGAACCTCAAAACTTTCTTTGAAGTAATAGGAGAATATGGAATTACCCTTAACTG
>NW_008751932.1:78158-87111 GCF_000715545.1 Opisthorchis viverrini
CTTCATTTTAAGAAATCGAGAAGCCTAACCACACTCATTATTACTCGTTAGATTTTTACAATCATTCATCCAATACCTGTACCCAATTTGTCCCTCTCTACACACAATCCAACGGCCAGGGTGAATGTCATATTCTTTGTGCTCAAATTATCGTTTTGTATTAACCATGCCTTCTTCATTTTCAGCTTATGTACGTCTATTCTTAGACAAGTAAAGCGCTATTCATTCTTGTTCTCGCGCTCAATCAGAATCGATATTCTATTCGTAAAAATAGGGATATTTTGCGTTCTAGTGATTCTGGTGTTAACCTGGGTATCGACCATATGTCCAGCAAATGGGTAACAAAGTACACGAGCTAAAATTCATCGCCACAAACAAAAACCCCACTTACCGAAAACATGTTCCCATTTTCTTTTGCAGCTAATACAGATGAAGATCCAACGTTTGAAATACAATCTGGTTTCGTTGGACTAAAC
The DNA here is from genome assembly GCF_000715545.1 of Opisthorchis viverrini. Lineage (NCBI taxonomy): Eukaryota > Metazoa > Platyhelminthes > Trematoda > Opisthorchiida > Opisthorchiidae > Opisthorchis > Opisthorchis viverrini. The sequence goes on from NW_008751932.1 coordinate 78,635, forward strand.
GAACCCCCCATAGAAGAGTCAGCAACCTCGTTTGCAACAAGTGCCGCTAACAGATCGTTGACATGAGATTCCGCTGGAATGGCTGGATCTCGCGAAGGGATTCGGCCAGGAGGTGTACCAGTGGTGCGGTTAGCACCTACCCTCCAACTCGATTCCGCACCAGCAGAGTGACTCTGTTGACTTGATTGCGAAGTCACTTGCTCGTTGCCATTAGAATTATCGATATGCGTAGGAAGACCAGTTGAAAATAACTTCCTGATGTGAGAACCGGTCGGCTATTTGATCAGGAATGTAAGAAAATGCCGGCTTACTTCAAACGAGGACGATGTTTTCCATTTCGCGTTAGCGCGCATTGGTATGTATCTGTCGAGGTAATTCTCCTTCGTGGGTGTTTTAAGTGGGCTATTTGGTTTGATAGGCTAAAATTTTACCGTTAAAATCACAGGGAGGAAGCATACAGATTTGTAAGGAGATCCCAGCAGTCTTTTTTCGTAACCCTGCTCCATCTTAGTGCAAGGCCTCAACTGCGCGCTTGTGTCCGCCCCCCGAATAAGGGTACAGATAAACAAAACATTTCAGTTTTTAAGTTCAAGAATTCAGAGACTTGGTTCAGCCAAAGTACCCCTCTCTTTTCATTCTCATTTCTCTCTATTAAAAAGGCTCATGACAGTGAAGGATGATTTTTCATCCGGTGAACACCCTGTCCTGACATTAAAAATAAGGCACATAGATGCACGAATACTACTTCAACCTGCTGGTATACTGGGGCAGGTTTTTCAGAAGGTAGGAAATCATATGTTGGAAGGTGCACCCATTGATCCTCTTGCAAAATTCCTGCAAGATTTCTTTGCACCTTGGTTTGCTAAGCACTACCGTCCATATATTATCCTTTTGCCCAACGCCAATCGGGCCCGGAATGATTCTTTCTAGGGCACCATTAAAATGCCTTTCCCTTCCATGAACATTACATTCCTTAGTCAGAAAGGACTCCAGCTTGTGGCGAGTACCACTACCGCCAAATCTTACTCAGGAGATCCCGCAGTCTTTTTTCGTAACCCTGCTCCATCTTAGTGCAAGGCCTCAACTGCGCGCTTGTGTCCGCCCCCCGAATAAGGGTACAGATAAACAAAACATTTCAGTTTTTAAGTTCAAGAATTCAGAGACTTGGTTCAGCCAAAGTACCCCTCTCTTTTCATTCTCATTTCTCTCTATTAAAAAGGCTCATGACAGTGAAGGATGATTTTTCATCCGGTGAACACCCTGTCCTGACATTAAAAATAAGGCACATAGATGCACGAATACTACTTCAACCTGCTGGTATACTGGGGCAGGTTTTTCAGAAGGTAGGAAATCATATGTTGGAAGATGCACCCATTGATCCTCTTGCAAAATTCCTGCAAGATTTCTTTGCACCTTGGTTTGCTAAGCACTACCGTCCATATATTATCCTTTTGCCCAACGCCAATCGGGCCCGGAATGATTCTTTCTAGGGCACCATTAAAATGCCTTTCCCTTCCATGAACATTACATTTCTTAGTCAGAAAGGACTCCAGCTTGTGGCGAGTACCACTACCGCCAAATCTTACTCTGATGCATTATCCGCCATTCTGTTCGACAGCTTTCCTTTAACACACCATTCCAAATCTCACTATTTACTTCCACCTTTAGCGACGTAGAATCGCTCAGTTGGACGTTTACCGCAGAAACATGTCAGCAGGAGACCCCAACCAAACGGTTCCTATGGGGCCAACATCTAGCCAGCTCCTAACCACTTGAACTCAAGCTTCACTTTCAGCAAATCAGAGGAACGCCGCGAAATACCAATACCTGCCGCATAGGCAATGCATCTGGGTCTCATGGCGACCGAATTGAATCTGAAATGTTATGCTCCGTCCCAAGCAAACAGACATACTCAGGCCGCGAACTATCTTTCCTCCTGGTCGCACATGGAAAAGGACTTTTTGTGTGTGTTTCCCGTTGTTATAATTCCTGTCGGTTGTAGTTCGTCTGAAACTATATTATTCGCCCCGGTGTGTTCCGCACCAATATTGCCGTTTTCTTAATCGCCTCCGCTGCCACCCACCCTCAGCTACAGGCTTAATTCCACACCCATTATCCTGTCCATATCTCTCAATGTACTTTTACCTCGACTTTTCGTCCCATCCAGCAGCCGTTCACTTGGCCTGAACCAGCCCACACTGCACTCCTATCCAACCATCCATACCTCCGTACCACCTACGTATTAGTCCCTCCCTCTGGCCATGAATAGTCTGCCAAACGACAGTAGACACTGCAGAACTACGTCTACGCAAACCGCGCAAGCAAGTGATTCAGGCAGTATGAAAGTATATCACCAGTGTCTCCATCTGCTTGCAATCGATTAAAATGTTCACTCCAAAGATAGTCCCCCAGCATGTATGGTTCTGACTTCCTCAATGGAAAAGGTGTGTTCTTGTGCAAGATTCCCCACGCACAACTGTAGAACCAATCTCTTCCTTATTATTCTCATTTACGAGGCAATACGGCCTAAGCTAGATTTCTGCGAAGGGATCCAACATGCACGGACCGCTTCGCCGCGTCCCCCAACGAAGGAGGTTCAACCCTGTTTAAATTTCACCGTTCTTCATCTTGTCATGCTACCTGGTCCTAAGGGACCGTAAATTTCGGTCCACTGGTCGAAGGACACTGACCACACCCAGGTTATTACTCAGACCCCTGTAATCAAACGACTCAACCGAATGGCTTTGATGCCTTGTCAACCGGACCAATTTCCGCAGTGAACACTGACGGTCCCGTTTGAACCGTAACCTCATCCCTGAAAATCCCACAATAAATAACACCACACATTACATAATGATAATGTTTATCCCCAACTTGTGGGTGGCATGATCAAAATGTTACATTCAGAATGAAAGCATGATCGGCGGGGATTTTGGGCACAGAGGGGATAGGAAAAGGGACAGCGTCTTAGGGGGGCATTGGCCGATTTAGGCGTGATCACCACTAATCCGGTACGGGCGGGGAAGCACAGATACCATACGTTTTTGGAGGAGACAGTGAGCAAAAACAAGGTGGGGGAGGGTAAAACAAGGGGCCTCCTGCCTGACACCTCACAAGAAACGTGTAACGGTGAAAATGAGGAACCAGAACATAAGATCAGGTGAAGCAGCAAACTTGGCGCCATTCCGCCGGTCATACTGAACTAAAACTTCAAAACACCGCTGAGGCCACGCGGCGTTAGACTGTTGGGCATGTGGCCTTGGTCATGGATAGCGCAAGCAAGGATGATGAGGCGGAGGGATTGGCCAAGCGGAATCTCGGAAACATGGTGTACAGCGATACTGTATCGACTCATAGGTGTCGCTGTTGTGTAGTCTGTTATAAAAGTTCCTTGGAAGAGTGAGTTGATAGAAACACACGGGCCGGAACAAGAACTGCATAAAAAGTTACTGGATTTTGTGTGGAGCACAGACATACATAAATGGTTAAAGTCGAGCGGAAGGTTCAGCAACTTAGACTGAACATGTCATAGAGGAAGTTGGGATCAAGCGGTGGCTTGATCGTATTTTCAGTTAACGAAACGAGTGGGCGAGAATTTACGGTCAAGAGAAGGAAAAGGATAGTTGCGAGTGCGCTACCAAACTGTGTGTGGCAATGCCAAGGCTCAGATATTCTTGACCACTTATTTGGCTGCAAACGTTATTGCCATCAAAGGATAAAAAGGACGCCCAACGCTTGATTCACAGATTCAGGGATCGATACAAAGGATCGAGGCTTTTGACCGAGTATCCCAGGTTGGTTTTGTTCTTGTCGTTCAGGATTTGTAATTCGCCTAAAAAGCGCAAGTGGAAAATGAGTGCTGCATTCTCTTTATGTCCTTGGCACGGGCAAACTTCTTACCGGCGCAAGGATTTGCATAAACAAATGTCTAAGAGTGCTTGAACTGGGTTCTAGAAAGAGCATGGACCATCGCGGAAAGGTTATTGCAAGCAACTACTACCCGAAATGAGAACAGAATATGCCGGATGAGTGTCTGCGATCTGTGCATGAAAATCTACTTACCTGGTTCCCGCAGTGTGTTTGCCGGGTCAACGCGGAAAAACCTGTTATTCAAGCTATGCCTAAACGGGGCACAAGTAAGAATTAGGTCCTATCAGAGGCGATGATACTCCAGGAGAAATGGTCGGGTACCACGAGAACTTTCGTGGTCCAAGGATATAAAGTCATCTACAATTCTCGTAGCGGCTCCCTGGACAAGCTCAATGAAGGTGACACCTTTTGTGCGTCCTCAGTAGAAAACTTGGCTGGCATATTCAGGGTGCGGTTTGGCATAGGCCCCATAGTGTATTTAGAAGTCCGTGCGAGTGATGCGGGAGAAGGAGCGCTGAATCACCCGCAAAATGGCAAATGCCTTTTGGGCCGATTTCTAATGATGCAGCAAGAAGGATAAATTTGAAGAAAACCAGACGAACAAATCCTTTTAGGCGTCTATCCTCATGATGTTTCCTGATCCTTTGTCAACACGCATGACAAAAGCATTCGCTGAGTCTTCTCCAAATGACATATGAACGCATTTTTCGTCATTCAGAGGAAGGTATCATTCCATCGACCACTACTTGGCAGCGTCTACATCCATGTGGAGGGCACTGGCACTAGAACTCCGGGACTTCAAGTCGTCCGCAAAAAGAAGGCATGGGCTTGCAAGAACATCCGAAAGGTCGTTGACGCATATCAGAAACAGCATCGGTCCGGAACTGAGCGTTGAGGAGCTCCAATTAAGATCGGTGCTGGTAAAAAGCAGGTCGAGCCTAATTTCACTCGTAGTGATGTGTCTGATAGAAACGCCTAGATCCGGTGTAAGATTTTCACTCGAATCCACTAGGGCTTGAGTTTTTGGTGCAGCAAAACGTATGGTACTTGATCGAATGCTTTCGAAAATTTAGAAAATATATCATCCGATGCGAGTCCCCGTCGTTGGCTTGCGTTAGGCTGTCCATATGTACGAGCGTTTTAGTCAGGCAGAAACGGTTTGAGAGAAATCCGTGTTGAACTGAAGAAATCAAGAGTATGTACAGTGTTCTCTGTAAACTTCAAGTAACGGGTGAACGGTCTCCTTGGTCAACGCAAAAAGTTCACCTGCTCTGACGTCCTGGAACTCTCTCCAGGCCTTTAGAGTGTTATAATGAACTGCCAGCAACAGATGTGTGGAGTGATTGCAGAAGGAGTGTTACCGAAAGGTTTGTAAGGAGAAGTAATTATCTTCCTGAAGGTAACGGTGGACCTCATCAAGGAGGAGGGAATCGGACCCGCGCAACGGGATATGAATTCAAGGCGCATCGCAAAAAGCCGCATGATTGGTATCAGAGAAGACATTCGTTTGGGTGGCTGTTCGAAGCAAGCAGACTGTTTGGGATCGCAAAGTTTGTTTAAAAGTTGAGCAGTTTCTGGACAAAGATCTCACCACTACGTCTCCTGATCACACATTGGCTTTGGTCAAGTTTACCCGGGGATTCCAACCTACGGGGGTGATGGCGCGCACAATCTGCACCTAAGATAGCTTAATAAGTAGTCCCCATTTATTTGCGAAAGACAGAATGCCAAAGGCCACCAAACGAAACTTTCTCCTACTCAAACTCACTCTTTCTCCATGACTTAATTGTAGACTTTCCTTGGAGCAATCCTTTTAGCAACCACGCGAACCAAATTGCTGTCAATGCGTGGGAGAACAGAAATCCAAAACCAACCACTTGGAACTGCGACCCATTGCATCTGCCAAAAATGGGTCTTCATGCAGTCAATCTATGCTCATTTTAGCCCTACGCAACGCGTTTTATGCTCTGGCCACGCCACTCCATCCGACTTTGGATCAATGCTTGCGCTGGCTAAGGATCTCATAGTTTGTCACACCATCCATACCGTCCAAACTCAGGTAAACTGAGTCACCTCTAGTAGTTTCCTAGGTATATAGATACCCCGTTTGACCAGCCCCCTGAACAATCCCAAAGGCGTGAGCACTAACTGGTCATCGACTGTCGCGAGTATGGATATTCCAGCTGAAATCCTACACCATCCAACCCCATAATAACCTATGCTTTACGCTTCGTTGGATCTTAACCTGCTGTGACCCCAACCACCAGTGTCAACAACGAGGCCTTCATAGTAACCTCATAAACTTCCTGCCCTTGTAGTGTCTGGCAATAAACCCGCATTAAACTAATTATCGGCTTGTAACCTCGCAACCTACTAATACCCATCCCTCCGTCGCTCCTGCTTAGGAACACCTTGCTCTGCCACCTGTAACAACTGTGTGTGCCCCCAAGCAAACTAACTGGGTTAATTGTTGTAGCGGTAAAATATAGCTTCGATAGAGAGATATTGGCAGTGCATAAGGCCAAACGAACACCGTATATGAAATTGAACTTGTGGAACATGCAAACCGAAGTTAAGAAATCAAGAGTATGTACAGTGTTCTCTGTAAACTTCAAGTAACGGGTGAACGGTCTCCTTGGTCAACGCAAAAAGTTCACCTGCTCTGACGTCCTGGAACTCTCTCCAGGCCTTTAGAGTGTTATAATGAACTGCCAGCAACAGATGTGTGGAGTGATTGCAGAAGGAGTGTTACCGAAAGGTTTGTAAGGAGAAGTAATTATCTTCCTGAAGGTAACGGTGGACCTCATCAAGGAGGAGGGAATCGGACCCGCGCAACGGGATATGAATTCAAGGCGCATCGCAAAAAGCCGCATGATTGGTATCAGAGAAGACATTCGTTTGGGTGGCTGTTCGAAGCAAGCAGACTGTTTGGGATCGCAAAGTTTGTTTAAAAGTTGAGCAGTTTCTGGACAAAGATCTCACCACTACGTCTCCTGATCACACATTGGCTTTGGTCAAGTTTACCCGGGGATTCCAACCTACGGGGGTGATGGCGCGCACAATCTGCACCTAAGATAGCTTAATAAGTAGTCCCCATTTATTTGCGAAAGACAGAATGCCAAAGGCCACCAAACGAAACTTTCTCCTACTCAAACTCACTCTTTCTCCATGACTTAATTGTAGACTTTCCTTGGAGCAATCCTTTTAGCAACCACGCGAACCAAATTGCTGTCAATGCGTGGGAGAACAGAAATCCAAAACCAACCACTTGGAACTGCGACCCATTGCATCTGCCAAAAATGGGTCTTCATGCAGTCAATCTATGCTCATTTTAGCCCTACGCAACGCGTTTTATGCTCTGGCCACGCCACTCCATCCGACTTTGGATCAATGCTTGCGCTGGCTAAGGATCTCATAGTTGGTCACACCATCCATACCGTCCAAACTCAGGTAAACTGAGTCACCTCTAGTAGTTTCCTAGGTATATAGATACCCCGTTTGACCAGCCCCCTGAACAATCCCAAAGGCGTGAGCACTAACTGGTCATCGACTGTCGCGAGTATGGATATTCCAGCTGAAATCCTACACCATCCAACCCCATAATAACCTATGCTTTACGCTTCGTTGGATCTTAACCTGCTGTGACCCCAACCACCAGTGTCAACAACGAGGCCTTCATAGTAACCTCATAAACTTCCTGCCCTTGTAGTGTCTGGCAATAAACCCGCATTAAACTAATTATCGGCTTGTAACCTCGCAACCTACTAATACCCATCCCTCCGTCGCTCCTGCTTAGGAACACCTTGCTCTGCCACCTGTAACAACTGTGTGTGCCCCCAAGCAAACTAACTGGGTTAATTGTTGTAGGGGTAAAATATAGCTTCGATAGAGAGATATTGGCAGTGCATAAGGCCAAACGAACACCGTATATGAAATTGAACTTGTGGAACATGCAAACCGAAGTTACAGGAGAAAACCGGGTTGGTTGAAGCCGAACGGAAGGTTCATCGGGTTGGAGCGATATCGTCCCAGAGGCTGTTGGGGCGGGCGGGAACTTTCCTCGTCGTTGCAATTGCAGGCTCGGGTCACGAAAGTGCCATCACACTGGGTATAGCAGTGCCGTGTCATCGTTGCGCTGACAAACTTTGGTTTGTTGACGGCGCAGTGCCAATCCCTCGACTTCATCATCCACACTTATTCTTTTCGTGCCCCTGGCCGTGAGCCCAACGGCGCAAGGCCACGAGACCCCAGCGGTGGTTTCAGGTTTTACTTCAAACTGACCGGCTGGATGGCGCCAAATCTGCTGCTTCACCAGATCCACACTTTTTACTGCCAGCGGCTAGACGCACAATGTATTTTTCTGCAAAACGAACGCCGACGAAATAAAAACTTTAACGTCAAAATGTTGCGCTTCTTTGCATATATGCGTAGACTGAAAACCCCCCTCATCTGCCGTTATTTTTTTGCGATTTGTTTTAATCGATGACATTTGAAAATTATTGGCGCACATTCGGTATTGGCGCACATTCGGCTTTGAACTTCGTCTGCTATGGCTTCGGAAGTGGCTTTCGTTGAGAAATTTGTGGGTGTATCGTTTTCATCCTTCA
>NW_008751932.1:87289-94092 GCF_000715545.1 Opisthorchis viverrini
GTAAGTTGCCAGTCAACGTTCACGATGTTTAGCAAATAATTAGCGTGCACCACTGGCAACAAGGAATCATCGGCCAAAAGTTGTTTGCACGAATGCGCCTGCGCATAAGTTGCATCTCCAAAGGCCATTTAGATTCTAGAATGTTGAGGAAGTCTGTTCCGGTGGAAAAATACCTGAAAGTTACGTTCATTGTATGTGAGTCAACCTTTTCCACAATTCGCGATTTTTTTCATCCGTTAAGGTATTCAAAGTCGGCGGTGTTTATTCACCTGCAGATTTAGTTCACTTAAACAAATCGCCATAGTAAAGGATTTTCAATAATACAGGAGCATGTACCTTATACATAGACATTCTACACTATGAAGTGGCAAGTCTGAAAATGCCGTAGATTTCGAGAAATCAATCTCATTGTGCGAATAGCCAGCGGCCTTTTTACTTCTAATTTCCCCAAAAGCAGTTTTATTCTGATGTGTCCGGCAAAATGTCCCTTGTTCTGCATGCCTCCGTCTTGTTTTTGCCAGCCATCTTCAAATTCTAACATCTTCATCGGATAATGTCCACTCTTTATGACCCTATCACTTTGATGCGCAATCCCCTATGCCCAAAAAAACACAAGCCATTTATTTTGACTATACCATTATGCTCGCACCTGAAGCTATTGCACTCACGAGCTGGAAATAAACATTATTAGTTTTATTATCAACCAAAAACTGAACAATTAGCACTGTACAATTAGTTTAACAGTGTTCATTACGGACTTTCTGGGTTAAATGCTGGGCTCAGAAGCGCCTTCACAGCTGCTTAGGAAGGGTGGCCAAAATTTTATTTAACCAGTCTGTGTTATCATCGTCAATCCTTCGGGGACACCAAAGCTACAAACAGGTTAACGGAACTTGGGCTTCCTCTACGGCCCTTCAGTGCTCATTATCGCGCTATTATCTGCATGCGCAAGTCACGAGATAAAATGCGCCATTCAGACCTGGATCCCAGGGGCAAGCACAAGAATTTCTCCGCCAATTTTCTCCACAAGCCGCGCAGTTTTACGAATGCCGCCACAAATTATTTTTCCGCCGTACAGGTGGGCACAAAGGGGCCTCAAGAATAAACTTATCACCATTACTATCTAATACCCTCCCAGATCGCTCGTTTTTTATCAACCAGTGGGCGGTATACTGTCAGATATGGTCATAATGGTACAATCAGTGTAAGGCCACGACTGACCTCGGTTCTCTTTGTCGAGGAAGGCGCATTTGCGGGGCAACCATATGAGGAATGGGAATTATCTGAATGAAGTGGACACTGTGGACGAAGAACTGCAGTCAAACATTTCCTCTCCAGCTTGCAGGGAACATGCTAAACCTTGGAAAGATCAGACAACCACAAAAGAATGGGGGAAGTAAAAACAAAGTACCCTTGCCTGGCTCATGATAAGATACCCTGATTTGGAGCTAACCACTCTCTTCCAATATCACCATGCGTAGCTTACCCTGGACTTGCACAATCACCCCGGCTGCCTTCGGAATTGTTGCTGATTCCCTGTCAGCAAAAATGGCTTTTGCCCAACCTCTGACGCCGTTTAAACTACTACGAGGCAGAGCCCAATAGACTAGTCTCCAGAATTACTTGGCATATCTTTCAGGCGTTTCCAGTCTTCGTGCTATCCGAAACGCGAAATGCATGAGTTTGCTTCTCTTGCCGCGAAAAACTTTTTGAACCCAAGCTATATTTTTAGGTTTAAAGAGACAATTCCCTATGTTTCTCACGTCTCAATACTCCAAAAGCTTGAGACATAAGGGATACACGAGAGGCTTTCGCGCAAAATCATTGCCTTTTTCCAGGAAAACAATCCCAGTAGAATTTATTCTGCTGAAATCACCTTCACTGGTTTTCATTGTCAAATCATATGAGCCTATTCCAGGGTAGTTTATTTTTTCCTCCCCACCTTAACCACCTCTCAGTGCATCTAAAACAGGTGGCGACGCTGCAAAGGAGTGGATTTCCCCTAAATCGCAAAGCGGTTGTCACATGTTCTGCGGTGGACACAGAAAAAACATATGTAACGTGCGGTGTCAGAAGCCGTGGCTGCTTGGAAGCAATAATACGGATAATGATAGTGGCAATGGGTTGTTCGGGCCAGCCACCAGTTATTAGAGGGAGAGTTGTTCTCCATTGGCAACCCAGAGTGCTGTGGGCCAATGGGTGGTCAATTACAGCTCGATAGACAGAAATAAGACAACAAACATGAAAAACCTGGGTTATTGTTTCTTGGCACTCCCTCGTGCACCTTTGGAGGAGCGCAAGGTACAACCGAAAAACAAACGTAGAGCGTTATACTAAGCCAGCATACGATAACGGGGTCATTTGAAAATAATCGATGTTGATTCCCCCTGTGAATCAACGGTGAACTGCGGTAAATTTCCTTGTTAGCTGACTATTCATAAGTAATGTGACTTACGCCTGTTTATTATAACCCCGTTTTGTTTCCTTGCTGCTTCTTTTCCCTCTTTTTCGTCCCTACTTAAGGTCTGCTTATCCCCCAGTAGCTGATGTAAACATTTTTTGCCCGTCCGTCATTGCTTGCACGTTCATCCCGATTGCACCTATTTTCGAGCGTCCACTCCGACGGAAAAGCGGACAGACTGTATATCAAACCCTGAATCACTGGACGTAAGGCGAACGCGCCATCCACTACACCGATCTGACGCCTAAGACGATCTATGATTTAGTATTATCCACGTACCGCGTCTGCCAGATAGCATTTGGCGATATTTGTTTTCTAACAGACCTAATAATAATAATAAAGTATTATCCACCGCGTCTGCCAGATAGCATTTGGCGATATTTGTTTTCTAACAGACCTAATAATAATAATAATATTTATTTCCAACTAGCTAGTAGCATACCGTCGGGCATAACCATAGCATTACAGTCAGAATAAAGGCGTGACTGGTGGGGTTTGTGTTTACTGGGAAAAGGGAAAGGGACGTAAACAGTAAACCTTATTGGAGAAGAGTTTATCACACCTGAGGTGGCATGGGTAGGAATCCAAAATTGCAAGGTCTCTTTATGTCCTATGGAGAGCATATCAGATGGCACGAGATCTGAACGTTGAGGTTTAAAAGTGGCGGGCAAAGAAAACAATACAAATCAACCAAAAACTGAACAATTAGCACTGTACAATTAGTTTAACAGTGTTCTTTTACGGACTTCCTGGGCTAAATGCTGGGCTCAGAAGCGCCTTCGCAGCTGCTTAGGAAGGGTGGCCAAAATTTTATTTAACCAGTCTGTGTTATCATCGTCAATCCTTCGGGGACACCAAAGCTACAAACAGGTTAACGGAACTTGGGCTTCCTCTACGGCCCTTCAGTGCTCATTATCGCGCTATTATCTGCATGCGCAAGTCACGAGATAAAATGCGCCATTCAGACCTGGATCCCAGGGGCAAGCACAAGAATTTCTCCGCCAATTTTCTCCACAAGCCGCGCAGTTTTACGAATGCCGCCACAAATTATTTTTCCGCCGTACAGGTGGGCACAAAGGGGCCTCAAGAATAAACTTATCACCATTACTATCTAATACCCTCCCAGATCGCTCGTTTTTTATCAACCAGTGGGCGGTATACTGTCAGATATGGTCATAATGGTACAATCAGTGTAAGGCCACGACTGACCTCGGTTCTCTTTGTCGAGGAAGGCGCATTTGCGGGGCAACCATATGAGGAATGGGAATTATCTGAATGAAGTGGACACTGTGGACGAAGAACTGCAGTCAAACATTTCCTCTCCAGCTTGCAGGGAACATGCTAAACCTTGGAAAGATCAGACAACCACAAAAGAATGGGGGAAGTAAAAACAAAGTACCCTTGCCTGGCTCATGATAAGATACCCTGATTTGGAGCTAACCACTCTCTTCCAATATCACCATGCGTAGCTTACCCTGGACTTGCACAATCACCCCGGCTGCCTTCGGAATTGTTGCTGATTCCCTGTCAGCAAAAATGGCTTTTGCCCAACCTCTGACGCCGTTTAAACTACTACGAGGCAGAGCCCAATAGACTAGTCTCCAGAATTACTTGGCATATCTTTCAGGCGTTTCCAGTCTTCGTGCTATCCGAAACGCGAAATGCATGAGTTTGCTTCTCTTGCCGCGAAAAACTTTTTGAACCCAAGCTATATTTTTAGGTTTAAAGAGACAATTCCCTATGTTTCTCACGTCTCAATACTCCAAAAGCTTGAGACATAAGGGATACACGAGAGGCTTTCGCGCAAAATCATTGCCTTTTTCCAGGAAAACAATCCCAGTAGAATTTATTCTGCTGAAATCACCTTCACTGGTTTTCATTGTCAAATCATATGAGCCTATTCCAGGGTAGTTTATTTTTTCCTCCCCACCTTAACCACCTCTCAGTGCATCTAAAACAGGTGGCGACGCTGCAAAGGAGTGGATTTCCCCTAAATCGCAAAGCGGTTGTCACATGTTCTGCGGTGGACACAGAAAAAACATATGTAACGTGCGGTGTCAGAAGCCGTGGCTGCTTGGAAGCAATAATACGGATAATGATAGTGGCAATGGGTTGTTCGGGCCAGCCACCAGTTATTAGAGGGAGAGTTGTTCTCCATTGGCAACCCAGAGTGCTGTGGGCCAATGGGTGGTCAATTACAGCTCGATAGACAGAAATAAGACAACAAACATGAAAAACCTGGGTTATTGTTTCTTGGCACTCCCTCGTGCACCTTTGGAGGAGCGCAAGGTACAACCGAAAAACAAACGTAGAGCGTTATACTAAGCCAGCATACGATAACGGGGTCATTTGAAAATAATCGATGTTGATTCCCCCTGTGAATCAACGGTGAACTGCGGTAAATTTCCTTGTTAGCTGACTATTCATAAGTAATGTGACTTACGCCTGTTTATTATAACCCCGTTTTGTTTCCTTGCTGCTTCTTTTCCCTCTTTTTCGTCCCTACTTAAGGTCTGCTTATCCCCCAGTAGCTGATGTAAACATTTTTTGCCCGTCCGTCATTGCTTGCACGTTCATCCCGATTGCACCTATTTTCGAGCGTCCACTCCGACGGAAAAGCGGACAGACTGTATATCAAACCCTGAATCACTGGACGTAAGGCGAACGCGCCATCCACTACACCGATCTGACGCCTAAGACGATCTATGATTTAGTATTATCCACGTACCGCGTCTGCCAGATAGCATTTGGCGATATTTGTTTTCTAACAGACCTAATAATAATAATAATATTTATTTCCAACTAGTAGGTAGCATACTGTTGGGCATGATCATAGTATTACAGTCAGAATAAAGGCATGACTGGTGGGGTTTGCGATTAATAGGAAAAGGGAAAGTGACGGAAACAGTAAACATTAATGAAGTAGAGTTCATCACACCTGAGGTGGCATGGGTGGGGATCCAAAATTACAAGGTCTTTTTATGTCCTATGGAGAACATATCAGATTGCACGAGATCTGAACGTTAGAGTTTAAAAGTGGCGGGCAAAGAAAACAATACAAGTGAGGGCATAACAAAGAGCTTCCCGACTGGAACGTGACAAAAACAAAAAACTCCAAGCCACAGGAAGTGCAGGGCCGGAATAACAGATATGGAGAGGCAGCAGATCTGCCACGACATGGCAGGCTGGGTTAAACTAAAGCCCGGAACCGTCACTGGGGCTTCATGGCCTTGGGCTGTGGCGGATGGCCATGGAAAGCTATGTGGGGGTGGTGTAGTGGGGTAAAAATGTAGTGCGGACAAATGGTAGCAGGAAACGCAGAATTACAGTGTGCAGTGAAGCTTATGCGACCCACTGGTGTTGCATATGAAGCAGGGTCGAGTGTGAAAGTTACTTGGGAAACGAGTTCACGCAAACTGAGCAATAACTGACTCAGTTGGTGAGGGGTACGAATAAAAGCCGCCGAGATCTTTACATCTGGCAGAAGGTTCGGTAGATTGCAATGAACGCCTTCCGGTGGTGGCCGGGGACAAATGAAGGTTGATTGTGGTTGTCGGTATGGGAACCAGTGAGCGAGAGGGCCTGGACAAAGTAAGAGGGGAACAATTGCGGTTATGCTATCAAACCGGGTATTCCAGCGCTGTACCATCACTGCACTGAAGTACTTCGGTTTCCGGACAGCCCCGTGATGAACGTCGTGAGTTAAGTTTTTAGGCTGAGATGTGTAGTCTTACTGTTGTTGTTGTTCCTTTTACTTTCAGGTCGGGATCCCTTCCTTCGTGATGCACACATCGGGTGGAGTTGACAACGGCCGAACAGATAGTCCATAGCGCGCGTTACCACGGGTCGAAGCTTAGGGAGAGGATGAAATGTCACATTTCAGTCGTTTTCTGTGCGTTAGCACCAAAGCCTTCACACAGTGGAACTTTCGCAGCCAAACCCACTAAGCAAAGACACTAGTGAGTCTCTGCAGTTTCAGTGTACAGCGCGACTAAGATGTCATGGCCACCATTTATCCGTATTACCGATGCCTTCGCTTCATTCCCACTTTCGCCTTTTTCTAGCCCTGGCCATTAGTCCAAAAATTCGAGGCTGAAAAGGCCTTATCGGTGGTTTTAAGGCACTCAGTATTTGCACAATTAAATCAAAATTCTGAGGGCTATGACGCGCCCCTGATGGAGTAAAGCAATTGGGCAACTGGGTTCAGAGTACCAGTTCAAACATTTGATCCTCATTTAGGCATCCCAGGATCTCAGCGATACTTGATAACTATTCTACCAGGCTTTTCCACCAGACGTAGGATTCACGGATTAACGGATTGATACACAGGATCGAGGCTTTT
>NW_008751932.1:96721-135674 GCF_000715545.1 Opisthorchis viverrini
AGCGCTCTGTTGAACGACTTTTAACAGCGCCGCTGCAAAAGGTCCGCCTGGTTCGACGCGCTGGAGCTCAATCCAGGGGGACTTTGGGGCGCTGAAGTCACCTACCAGCAGGAGATGAGTGAACTGGCAGTTGGAGGAGAGTTGCTTAAGGGTTCGTATGAGGAATTGGTCGTCTTCAGGGGGCCTCGAAGGGCTACGGTAGACCACGTCGCAGAGGAGAGAAACGGACCCGCGCAGCGGTATTTGGACCCACAGTGCATCGCAAAAGGGTGCAGGGGTGTTGTCAGACAGAACAATCGGGACTGGTAGGGCCGCATGTAAGTACAGAGCAACCCCACCAGCCCTTCCCCGTTTTGAGTCAGCTCGAAAAATAGAGTAACCGTCTATCGAGATCTCCGCGTCAGAGACATCTGGTGTGAGCCAGGTCTCTGTGAGTGTGATTATGGATGGTTGTTCAAGGCAAGCTGACTGTTTAACATCACCGAGTTTGTTGAAAAGGCTGAGGCAGTTTGTGTACAGGCATTTCAACACTGCCTCTGCTACCAACACTGCCTCTGCTTCAATACTGCCTCTGCTATTGCTTCACTGGACAATAAAAAATTTGGTTAGCTGTAAAAATATGGATTGACCACAACGCAACAAAATGCCACATTTTGGAGCAAAAAGGTTTACTCCACTTGTAAAGGTTTTGCAGCTAGGAGCATTGTGTGGTTAGTGGGAACCTAGTTTTACGCCTTAGTCCAAACTGACCAACCAGTTCGTGGCAGTGTGGCCTCCGCGCGGAATTCGTGTTTCTAGTTCCTCATTTTCGCAATTTGAATTTTCTTCATAATTCACTAAGCAGTGTGCCTAGTTTTGCCCTCTCTCGTTCTGTTTTCGCCCGCCACATTCAAGCCCTAACGATTTAATATTGTCTCAGCCTGATATGACCCCGAAAGTAATATTAAACCTGGTACCTGTGTCTCCTTTACCATGCCGGTCTGAGCGTGGTCAAATCCACAATAAATATTGTCCACTCTTTACGACATTGTCCATTTTCCGCGCAATGTCCATTACCCACAACCGCTAGTCGTGCTTTACCCTGGCTGTAGCCGTGTGATCATGCCTGACGTTATGTCACCTACTAGTTAGGAGTAAATATTATTATTATCATCATCATTGATGGTTGTGATTTCCTCACTCCGCCACGGCTGTTATCAAACTGGGGCTCCCTAATGTCACAGTCAGCGGATTGCGTTAGCTCGACGTTGTGATCCCTCTGCTTACCAACGACAGATTTGGGCGTGGTACATGGCGTTATGTGTACATTATTGCCATTAAATCTTACACCAGACCCAGCATGGTGCAGTAAACTTGCCAACAGGAGGCCTCACATGAAAGCCTTTAAATGTGCATTGAGCTGCGTATTAAACTCAGCGTGGACAGCCGTCGAAGAAAGGACGCTCCGCGCATTAGCTAACCAAAGTTAGAAAAATTGTTGCGTAATAACATTATGCCCTTCGACTTTGAAAATTTCAACACTGAGTCAGCATCGTTGGTTAGTTGAGTCATCGGTGAAAAAGCTGTCTGCCAATCCTTGTTCATAGAGGGCATAAGTATTGCGTATCGTCGGTGGCAGTTATACTAAAAAAAAGAAGCCAAGCACCATGAGTCCTGCTTCACAAGTAACAGACTTAAGGGAGCAAACAGATTAGAAGCAGGTCAGTGGACACGCTCAATGGGCGTTGCATCTTTCTTTCTCATTGTGTGGACAATTCAGCTGGCATATTCAAGAAGCGGTCTGATGCATGCCTCGAAGAGTACCTGGATGTCAATATAGGTAATATGGGGAAAGGCGTGCAGAAATGCCGTAGGACAACGAATGCCTTTTGAGCCGATTTATCATGGTGGACGGAGGAGGACATACTTGAAGAGAGCCAGAATCATAAATCCATCTTTGGTATCTATTCTCGCGATGCCTTCCGGTCCATTCACACCCTTTTGAGCTTATCATGGTGGACGGAGGAGGACATACTTGAAGAGAGCCAGAATCATAAATCCATCTTTGGTATCTATTCTCGCGATGCCTTCCGGTCCATTCACACCATGCACGAAAAAGACGTTTGCTAGGTCTCTTTCGAATGATATGTGGATGCACTTTTCGCCATTCAGAGTGCTACAGAGTGCTACAGTGTCCTCTACTTTGCAGTGTCTACACCAACTTGGTGGGTGCTGGCGTTTGAAAGTCAAGGTTTCAAGTCCCCTGCTAAAAATAGGCGTGAACAAGAAAGAACATCTGGACGATCGTTAGGTAGATCAGAAGCAAAGTGGTCCCAAAATGGGACCCCAACGAAGGCACGTGCCGGAGAAGGTTAGATCGAGCCTACTTTCACTCAGAATGTTCTATCCATTTTAAAATTACCCACTGAATCCGACAAAACATGTTGTGCAGCAGAAAATGTGGAGGTTGATCGAATTCTTTAGAGTAACTGAAAAATATGACACCATACATCAATCCTTCGCCTTTAGCTTGGGTTAAGCTGTCCATAGATGTGAGCATGTTTGTCACGCAAGAACTGTTTGGGTGGAATCCGCGTTGCTTCTCCGTATACTTCAGCGTATAAGATATGGCAAGTTTAAATGGTCAGTTATTTAGAAAAAAGACTTTTACAGTCCTATTTATGGATTGATTTTAGAGGCCATGGAAGAACCTTAGCAGTGGACCCCAAACTCAGGACCCCCATTGGCTCACCTACCGACCAACCAAAGCATGCCATCATTTGGTCCGTAGCTGGCTTGCGATACATGCGATAACCGGTCTGATGCTCGGTTACGCGTAGCCTTTATCTCCCGGACATCGGTGATGCTTTTCATTCTGCTTTTCGTAACTTCTTCCTTTCCTTTCTACCATGTCCAACTCTGATTGGATTTCTTCCGCTGCAAACTAAGCGTGAAAATCAACACCCACATCTAGGTAGCAACTTAATTTGCCGATTGGCAACCATCACACTTGCGCCAATCAGCTCACTGTTGTTCATTGGTTAAGGCTTAATGGTGGAAGGTCGATGGTTCGAATCCAACCACTGTATCTTGGCTGCTCCGTCCATGCTTTGGCATGCTTTGGTGTCCCGGACCTCACGGATTCACGGATTGATACACAGGATCGAGGCTTTTGCCCAAGTCTCCCGGGTCGGTTTTGTTCTTGTCGGTCGGGCGTCATGGCAGCTCGGCAGCTAAAGGGTGTTGAAGCTCAAAGGTTGTTATATCTATTTTACTGGGCTTAGGTACGAAGCGACAGCTAGGTGCTCGACATCTAAGTGAGCCGGAAGGGATTTTGTGATGGAGAAGTCAGAAGTGAAGGGCTGCAAGGGCGATCGCCAGCTCTCGGTTTGCCAGGCCGCAGAAGAGAGTTCGGTTATGATGTTCCACATTGAGCCGTGATCCACCAGGCAGTGGCAGAATGCAGGGTTTCGTTTGAAGATTTTTCCTTCATGACTCTGAACCGCGAGCCACTGGTTAGCACATTCTTGATGGGGCTTTTAGTCCGTGACTCCGTAGTCTAAATCACCTGGAAATGACCTGGCCAGTAGTCGCCTGTGCACAACAGGTACCTTTTGAGCGACGCTTTACTTTGGTTTTTAAAGTAATGCGACCTTGCTGTATAGTGTGTCGGTGGGCACGGTCGATCGCTGAGTGACCGTAGTGGGTTTTAGGGCTGATCATTTCTAACTCGTTTTTTCTTCAGAGGAGGGCAGCATCGCTGTCAATTTCGCGATCAGTGAGATAATGAACTGAACGTGGGAGGTCTTCAAAACACGTGTTCAAACGGCCTGTGACGAAAACCTTATCGATCTGGAATATGCATACGACACCGTTCTCGTCTTCGAAGAGGAGGAGAAGGCGTGTGTGTTTTTTGGATGAACTAACCAAAGTCAGCTCCTTTGGTATGTACTTTGCACACACAAAGCGTAAGGTCATGCTCCTGGATATGCAGTGTTATTGCTTCAGTTGTGACGTCATTAAGTTTACCAAAAGGTAACAAGCACTAACAAGTGTCTGTCTTGCTAGAATGTGATGAATGCAATAGTTAGGTACATTTGATAAAAATAGGTACAATGCGAAAAGTGGAATGAGCCGAAAAAGTGAACTATCCTTCGAGGACGCTTGCTGAGAGTTCCTGAGCGAAGTTCCGGACGCGGGACGTGTTTTCTCCGCAGTATAGCTGCTACACGTGTTCCGTAGTTGTCCGTGGAGACTTGCGGAGCTCTGCCTCCTGTCCTGTACACGCGAGTTTGTGTTGAGCCTAGCTGTATGCCTATTTATTGTGTATTGTGAAGAGAGGGGTGTCCCTTCGTGTTTGATACTTGCACGAAAATGAATACAACTTGACCTGATGTGCTGAATGAAGTTCATGATCCTGGCGCGTGACGCAAGTGGTAGCCACGTAAACGAAAATGGTTGAGAAGATTTACTGTACATGTCGCAAGTGGGACAGGAATCTTCACGCGTGACGTTTGTGACACGTGATCTGATGAGTGACCTCTACAACAGCCACTAAACACGGCACTTACGATCCAGGGAATGGCACTCGAAGTTGTGGAGCTTTTTACGTTGTATTAGTTCTTATTTTAGTGTGATGGATGAGTCAGTCTTCGAATCTGCAAGGCTCGGATCGCGCTTGCTAATTTGGAACACCTATGGCGTCAAGGCGGTATATCCCTGTATCTCAAGGGACGTGTGTACCAAGCTGTAGTGCGGACTGCTTTGTTGTATGGCTGAGACTTGGCCCGTTCGAACAGAGGAACTGAGATGTCTTCAGGTCTTCGACATTCGTTGTCTCAGAGCCAAAGCTCATGTTAATCGGTGTCCGAGAACCCATAACTGAGTAATCAGAAAGTGAGTATTGGGTTATACAGCGGAGACTTCCATTGAGGAACTTGTCTATCACCAAAAGCTGCGTTGGTTTGGCCATGTGTTGCGTGTACTTAAATATCGTTTGCCAAAAAGAGTGCTTCACAATAAGCCTTTCAAAAAACTCATCGTTGTATAGAAGCGAAGCATCAGTGGTGGACACTGACGTCATACTGTAGACGATGATGATTTTCATTTCACGTTACCATGTCAAGGTCTGTCCTTTGCGAACTCTTCAGAAAGAACCAATTGGAACAAAAAACGCTTTCTCTGACGGACGGTGGTTGAGCGCATGTAACACATGTTCCAAGAACATCAACCAAGTCTCAGTACCGTATATAGGATCGTGCTTACAGAGATATTATATAGGCAACCTGAAAGCAACCACTTAATGCTCGAAATATCTTGAGACAGCTGCGCTAGGCGCTGACCAGACAGACAACGCCCCCGCAATATGCAGCGCGTCACAGCCTCGTACCAAAGCCAGTCCGTGCGCGTCAGCGTTGGGTCAAGTTCAGACGGTGTCCCTCCAATAAGTAGCTTGAGGTTGTCGTATTTTCGTACTCGCACGCCCTCACGCCCTCGCACTCGCCTGTTCGGAACACAGCTGTTGTGTTCCCTTCTGTCTGTGACCCTTTTCTACGGCACTAGGCACTGAAGCGGGTCAGCAGTCAAATACAACGGACTGGCGAACCAGCAGATATAACAGATTAGCGACGCCCGAACCCAGTGAATCATGACAATAACTGCTGAAGCGTTGAAAGAAATTGAAGGTTGAAGAAGAGATTGAAGCTGGACACGGCTTCCGATATTACGATTGTTTCCCGGCGCACCTGGAGAAAGATCGGATCACCGAAACTCAGACCGACAATGGACGCTGCCAGAAATGCTTCAGGTGGTACGCTTCAACTACTCGGTGAATTCGATTGTGAGATGGAGATAGCAAGCCACCGTGATTATGGTATTGCCTATCTTACTGCTTGTGAGCTTAATCTCCTGGGCCTAGACTGGATCGACCGCTTGCATGTTTCAACACTGTTGATCGAAAACTTATGTTC
Organism: Opisthorchis viverrini; assembly: GCF_000715545.1. NCBI lineage: Eukaryota > Metazoa > Platyhelminthes > Trematoda > Opisthorchiida > Opisthorchiidae > Opisthorchis > Opisthorchis viverrini. Next base: position 102,670 of record NW_008751932.1, read on the forward strand.
ACCAATACCGACAGGAGGTAAACCAACATTACGGCCTGGAAACCGTGTGCTTGTCAGGGACGATCGCCCCGGACACCGAAATGATCTGTTGGAGTCGTCCTCAAAAGAATCAGTCAGGTGATTTAGAGCGTCCAGGTTGGATCATTAACATGGAAACATGTCAATCAATTACAGCCGACTGAGTGCCCGGTCCCAAAGGCGGAAGAACATTCACTAAACCACAACCTGCTGCTTGAAACTTTTGATCTCCCAAGACGAGCACTTTTAGCCACTGCCTCGCATGTACCTTCCAAGACAGATCCATTGTTGCAACCGAGACATCGTATCGGTAGCGCTAGGAAACTAGTGGAACCTTTACAGCTTGAACCGCGTCGACGATCTTACCTCGAATGACCAAAAGGGGGGATGTCAGGAAGGCCAGATTCCTGAAAGCAATCACTTAATGTCCGAAATCCACTAATACTCACAGCTCCACTGGATGCTGACCAGACAGAAAACAGCCCAAACAGTACGAGTCATTGGTAATCAAGGTCAGACGACGCCCCCGCAATATGCAGCGCGTCACAGCCCCGTACCAAAGCCATGCCGTGTGCGTCAGCGTTGGGTTAAGTAGTAGCTTGAGGTTGTTGTATTTTCGTACTCGCACGCACTCACGCCCTCGCACTCGCTTGTTCGGAATATAGCTGTTGTGTTCCCTTCCGTCTGTAAGTATTTTCCGGCACTGAGCACCGAAGCGGGCCAGCAGTCAGATACAACGGATTGGCGAATCAGCAGATGTGACACTTTTATAGTACCACTGGTCATCTCTTTCTGACACCCTTATAGCCATAACAGCTCTCCATATAAGTGGACGTCTTAATGGTTTTTAGTGGACCTTTTCCAAGATGTTAGTATGGGTTCGCCGCGTTTCAGTCAAACAACATATCCTTGCATCTGGAAGTGGTGAAGCATATTTAAACTGATTCACACCAGCATACCCCTAGTACGACGGCGCACGCAAATTCCTCGGACCCCATAGTAGGGAAAAGTCAGAAAACGCCAAAACTCTGGTGAACATTGAGAGCTCTGTAGATAGAGAGGACTTTTGCCACCAGAAACCGCTATGCCCTATATTCGTACATGCGTGCGAATGGACAATAAACCCTAATTACCCGTCAGAATACTCATCATTGTCAGCCGTAATAACCGCGTACTTGGCCTACAGTGGTTGTAGCTACCACAGTTTCGTTCACCGATGATTCGGGGAGGTGGGGTAGGTAGCTGCGCATTGGAGGCGGGATTTGATAAATTGGTGCGTAAATACAGCACACTAGGTGGACTTTTAAGTGGAGGATTAGAAGGGAGATATGCACTGAAGGCAATAGCTTGGATGCATGAGCGTCATTGAGGGCGCGACTGAGCCATGTTTGACAATGTCTCTAACCATTGATGTGGCCCGTCAGAATAAGTGCTAGATCTCCTTCCTGAACTTGAGAATTACGGCAGTGAGGCGTCGCTTTTGAACACTGATGTCCTGCAGTCGATGATGATGACTTCTGTCTACTCACCTGATAAAACGTCCATTCTTATCCATAGAAATGATGCGCGTCGCTGTGTTATGCCCACCATGACAATATCCTGGCATCTGTGGCATCGAAGCTGTCTAAAAAATTGAGGAGCAGATTCTTGAAAATCATGCTGGGTTTCGTCCTCTTGAAGGAGTCGTCGCTCGCGGATTCACTCTTCCAACAGATCTTGGAACAGGGGTACTGCATCCTGTGACTGTCGTTTTCGTTTTTCGTCCTCAGGAGTCGTCGCTCGCGGATTCACTGTTCCAACAGATCTTGGAACAGGGGTACTCCATCCCGTGACTGTCGTTTTCGTTTGTTGGCTTGAAAGCTGCCTTTCACTTGATTGTCCTTAAAACGCTGTGCATTAACTCCAATAGACGCGCGAGGAAATGCGCTAGGTTCTTGTCCAAGTCCACTAAATCAGGTGGTGTCAGGCAAGTTTTGCTCTTTCAACTTTTGTCTCCAACTTCGTCGTTGATGTCTCTGTGGGGTCAAAATGCTCTCAGGGCGTTTGCAGACTTTGAGTAGGCAGAAGACATAGCTCTTCGTGGACATGACGTAATCGTCATGCAGACGATATTAAATAAGCTACATGATTCTCACCGCTTGGCGTCCGCTTCACACTTGCACAGTATAGAGTGCTGCTGCTAACCTGCGTAAACTGGAACCCGGACCTTGTGCTTACGGATGAGCCGATTTAGGTAGTAGACAGATTTGTTTACCCTCAAAGCTGTATCAGTTCAGGTAACCTAGCTAAAAATGTTAGCTAAGGTGTTCCATAAGCTATTCGACCAACTTCCTTGGAGAACCCTTTCCGCAAAACAAAATGGAGGATGAAAATGAGCCAGTAAAGAATTATAAAAGCCATTGCCAAGAAACTCAGCTGCACATTTCATTGTCATCTTTTCAGATGAGGACCTCGATGCGGGACAAGTCAATGCTTAGAGACATTGAAAGTTATGGCCTCGGTCAGGCGTCTACTGGCCTGCATACGTCCAAGCTGTTGCTCCCAGTGCTCTCTCTTTTCTTTGCTGACCTCAGTGAAAAGTCCACTGTTGCTCTTTGACGCACGCCTTAGTTATGTCAGGTACTGCCTCAAGTACATGGGTATCCACCGCTATCTTCCCAGTCCCCCGATGAAGAAGACCGTGGCAGTCGCAACCGCTTCATAACGTACACGGCGAGATGGCTCAGTGGTTAGAGCGCAAAGTTACTGACTGGAAGGTCTGTAGTTTGACCTCGACCTGCATCTCGACTTGCCCTGTCTAGACTTGGGCAACGTCCTAACCCTCGTGTAGTAGTGTGACAGCTGAGTATCGAAAGGGTACTACAGCTGAGTGATGATTTATGCGTCTTACAGCTGAAGATGATGATACCGAGAAGTGGTCATCTGTGTAATCCAGATTTCTTAGTCTATCATTTGGGGCCAGCTCTACACATCCAAATGACCAGTTCGCAATGGTGTCGATGGTGAATTTGATCGGGAACGGTGATAGCTGTATTCAGCTCTGTCCGAAACGACGAACGTGCGTGTAATTGATCACAGGCCCTAACTCGACCTGAGGTTTGCTCATCTTGTCATTGAATGATTTTCACGTGTTTCTCAAGTACACACTTGCCGATCAAATATCTCCGCGTAGTAACCAGGATCCTTTTGGCGCTATTCGCCAAGGTGTTTCACGTGGGAGAAGGATTTGGATCTCACCCTGTCGTTCATTCTGAAATCCGCCCAGGATACGTTGAAAAGTCAGCTCGACGTGAATGCTCTTGGTTAAAGGGTGATCCTTCTGATATTTCACCCGTATATGACTTCAACCGCTATGAGCGCACAAAAACCACTCTGAACACGGTCTGCTCAATGCTTTCGTCTGGCGAAGCCCGCGAAGATCAGCAGATGGATCAACAGTCGGCGAATGCATTCAAATTGCCAAATTTCTAATTACCAGCATGCTTGGGCTTATACGACTTCCTAATTTTCTTCGTTGAATGTATTCAACTGGACCAATCGTTTTAATTCTACTGTCATGTCGGGGCGAGATGGACCAAGTGGTTAGAGCATGAATTTACTGACCGGAAGGTCCGTGGTTCGAACCCGACCTCTGGCTCTCGACTTCCCTGTCTAGGCTTGGGCAACCTGGCAGTATCCCAGCCCTCGTGCTTCCTTCGGGTGGCATGGCAGCTAGGCACCAAAAGGGTGATACAGCTGGATGATTCATTTTTTTATTTATTTATGTCCAAAATTCCGACTGGTTCGATTTACCATCTGGTTTTACCCGGCTTGCGATATTTTCTTTCTAAGTCATGCGTGCGTCCAAATGCTCTGTTCTGAATTGGACCCAAAGTTTTACCTCCAGTTTTGCATTTGTTCCAGTTTTTAGCTCGCCCGTATCTTGGCTGGGGTTTGTCCTAAATAAGAAACTCTCGCTTTGCACTAAAACCGATGGACTCTGCAAAGCGCGGTGGGGAAACCCCGGGCGCTGGTACCACGGTTCCACAGTTCACAAAAACTGTGTCCTACATATGCGGCGGTGAGTCGCGATTCCTTTTATTTTCTTTGTTTTCACCTAAAAATGCTCCAACGCGATGGGGATAGTTGGGATTCAATATCTTGCTAAGCAAGTTCAAACTTGACTGAAGCTGTTTTATTCAGCAATCTCAAGTAGGCCGCATCCTAGTTGCTTGATAGCTGAAGTCAGTGTAGTGGCTACGTTGTAGTTTCCTCACTCTAGAGGCATCTGGTTAAAGACCCATTGTTGGCCTGCAAGTGCGTTTGTCTAAGTCTGGGTTACAACTGCATTCCTTTGACTCCTACTCTGATTAGTCTCAGTTGGATTTGTGTAGGATTAAAACCAGCAAGTGGAAGACCACGAATTGGATTTAAAACTGAGTCGGGGAGACTGATCCGTGGTTTGAACACGACCTCTGCCCCTCGACTTCCTCTGTATAGGCTTGGGCAACCTGGCAGTATCCTCATGCTTCCATCGGGTGGCATGGCAGCCAGGCACCGGAAGGGTGTTACAGCCGAACGATTTTTTTCGGGGAGACTTTAAGTTAACTTTTTCATCTATATTTAATGAGTTCATCTGAAAAAGGTATGTTTCTTTCATAAGAAGGCTACCGAGACCGTCATCCGGAGGAGTGCCGTCGCGCAACCCCACAGAAACTGCTTATGGATCGTCATTCAAAACACTTGGGCTACCCTGTCAGCTTTTCGTGTAAAAATGTTAGGTTCCGTAACCAGAATACTTATTTTGAGGGCACTTTAGTCTCGTCGCTTCGTGCTGTTTGCGCTTTGGCAAAGTAATGGTTCAGCTGTGACACCATTTCGGCACATACCTAACTTGCAACGAGGGCTGAGGTTACCATAGCCAGGTTATCAAATCATAGGCAGTGGATCATTCCTTTTCGTACACATCACTTTTGTATGTAATTACGAGGTGTCACTGTTTCATGTAATGTTCTAATCCCGGCACGTTAATCGAACTGATTTATCCACGTACACATGTGCATGTATCAGCCACCTAATAGGATATGTTTTCCAAAACACTTGGTCCATATCGTGAAATCGGGGGGTTATAAGGCCCCTGGGCAAATGGTCTCCATCCCATGTTTGGAGACATGAACTTCAGTTGTAGAATGGAAGGTGTTTGAGAGTTAGCAATTTCAGGTTGTTCCTCACAGTATTACGGCGAATGTGTGTCTACGGCTGGGAAATTCGGGAAGCTAGATTCCCAACCTGGCTTACCGCCTTCATTACTGTTCTTGTGCTCGCTTTTCTGTACAGAATGTCGTGCAGAGAATGAAATCCGACCTCGAGAGCTGGTTCGTTGTCTCGAATGTGGGCATCGAGTTCTGTACAAAAAGCGTTCAAAGCGAAGTAAGTTTGCTTAGTTGACCCATTCTGTTGCACAACTATGTGCCTGTTTCTGCTGTAGTATGGTCGCCGGGTTACTTGCTGGGTTGCAGACGTTTCGCCACCAATTGAGGTGACGTCATCAGTTCATTGTTATGGTATTGGGAGGAGCAGTGCGTTGGTTGTTGTTCGCAGTTGGCCTACCTATACTGAGTTTGTAAACAAATCATCAGTGTGTGTTCAGACATTTGTTGTGCCTTTGTTGAAACCTGGCCCCGTATACTAACATGCAGCTTTCGAGGACTACTATATTGCCGAGTTTTCTTACCCTGAATCCAGCCCGAACTCTTGAAATCTCACATGTTCTTATGGTGGTCTTGTTCTCTCGTTGGCTAATATGTTTTTCTTAGTTGGCTGGTACGTGATTCAGTGTTTGGCTGCTGAGTCAGAGCAGTTTCGTTCAGGATCTCAAACCCCGGCGAACCCCTGGACTAATGAACCATAGTTAGGTCAAGGCTAAATGATGAATTGAGGTGGCGCAAACTTTTTGATCGGTGGAATTTACACTGCCGTTCAAATCACGTCCTTACTACGTCTAAAGACCATGTTGTTCTTGTCGTAGAAGGACAATAGGCTTCTTCAGGCACACTTATTTTACTTTATTGCAGCTTAAACCTACGAGCGGATGAGCCGGCCCCATAATTGTCGGTGGCCGCAGTCGCCCACACTTGGTAATCCTTAACAAGATCTCGGCAGATGGGCATCAATTTTTTGAGAATATGGCCATCGTGGGAACAGACCGTTTGCCTTTAGTAGCTGAAGGAGCGGTCGACTGTTTCCTCGTAGTCCTTTCTTCCCCACTCCAGTTGCCTTCTTTGCAAACATACTATGTTCACGCCAAATTGCACCACGTCTTGTAAACTAATGGAGGGTTGGTCTATCTCAGTTATCGACGTACACTATTGCTGTGCCTGTTCTTATACGTTTTGAGTCTCCCTGATTGATAAAGTTATCAGCAAATGTGTATTCTTTGTATTTCTAAATGAGTTTTGTTCTGTTTTTAGTGAGCGTCTTCGAGGCTCGATAACCTTGGCAGAATACCGGTGCCTGGAGACGATAACGAGAAGCCCACGGGGTATTTGGATTTGATCTCGCCGAACGCATTTTGTACAACAAATGTACAATAAAATTCACACTTCAATGCATATATCCGGTATCTATCTTACTTCCAATGTGCAATGCTGCGTCTGTTCACTTGTTAACCTACACATAGATGTTACGGCCCGCAGTATCATTCCGGAGCGTAATTCTTGTTCTTATGTCAGTCAAAGTTAGTAACGTTCCCCATTATCGATGTAATTCGAGTTCTCTGCCGAATGTGGGAACCGTCGCCGACGATGGTGAGAGTTGTATTCCAGCAAAATTGTTCTCCTAGGGTTGGCGGTCGAGTTATTACCAAGTGTTTTGTCAACGTTTGTATCAGGTGTTTCACTTGGCTCCCTACGTTATGTTTGTACTAAATGGATGACAGTGACTTTAGTCCTTTGTTTATTTGCATTAATATTGCTCTCGTTTCACTAGTCCACCTTCTGTCCTGGCACAATTATTCTTATGAGTCCACACGGAAGACTGAAAAAAAACTAGAGGACTTGGATTACACAGACGATATCGTTTTGCTATCGGACAATCTCTAGTCCTAAGTAGAATGTGGAAATTGGTCTCTTGTTTTGGCGTGCAACTTCACTTTCGAGATGCAAAGTATTGATCCAGGATTTTGAGACCCCTTATGCCATTTTGAAACTTAGGGGCTGTTGATCGGTTAACACAGCGGTCGTAATCTGGCAGATAGGACCAATGCATGGTAGCAAAGCTGGAGCAACATTCGCGAACGTGTATTATTTGATTTGACTTCGCTGAAGCTGAAGGGCCGTACGTACAGGACAACTGTAACTGCAGTCTTAGTTTATGGCCGCAAAACTTGGGTTTTCTTATCCAACGTTTCTAAACAGCCCCGAGCCTTTGGTCGCCGGTGACAATAGCAAAAGTCAACTGTCTGTAGTATGAACGCAACGAAGTGGTATGTAAGCGTATACTTTGATACGAAGCAAAAGCACTAAAGCAGAAAATAAAACTTGGGCTAGAGTGATTAGGACTACGCATGCCTAACCGCCGTCACGCAGGCTTCGCATACATACCACGTAGATACCGAGTTACGCTTCTGGAAGTATCAAAAACGCGAATGATACCGGAAGAAGCAATGCGGAGTTGCATTTGCTTTAGACTGAAAAGCCATCAAGGACTTCGTTTTGTGGGATCCTAGATAAGAATTGACATCAGTTGTTTCAGTGATCCCAGCATACAGTATGTTTGGTCACTCAAGCGACGAAGACGAGTTTTTTTTTGGGAACAATTGCAGCCGCTGCCAACCATGTCACAAAACGTACTGTTCTGGTAGAGCCAACTAGTGGAACGCTTAGGTTACTAATAAAAAATATAATAATGCCTCGGTTCATTCAAAAATTCAGCCAGCTATTTTTTCGCGAATTCGGTCTCGGCGCTGCAGCTGTTAATCAGCCGTGACTGACCAAGAGGATACTTTCTTGTACTGTACGAAACGACGAACGGACAGTCAGCTGGACTGCATAATCGTTCGATCGTGTTGGATTTCTACTTGGGACTGTTGGTCTTCCCGAGAAGCTGATACTGAACATGGAAAAGGGTCGGACCACATCCTGGTTCGCAAAAAGTTCAGATGACGCTTGGTGATGTTACAAGGTGTTGATGTCTATCCCCCCAGAAAAAAGACCTGAACGTCAGAATGCTTTATTGAGCAACCGGCGTCCAAAGGGATTGGCATCACACTATCGAACAGCAGTTGTCCATTTATTGATTTTCCGGTTTAATTTTCAATCCGACTCTTGGCTGTTCAAACAGTTTCGCCGCACGCACTAGTCGATCTGGTTCATATATGATAAATCGATTCTAAAAGCTTATTCAGAATGCTAGCATCCTACGGTTTATTTTCTTGTCTTGACGAAACAGATAAGAGTAACCCAGTTATTTGGTCAGTCCTTAGAGGACATATGCTTCATCGGTAAACTACACTGGTTTTGACGGCTTTGAGAGCATCATTCATTGGAAAATTTGTTGGGGTACGGCTCGCCCGCCACACAATAAGCACCAATCATATGGTACAGTTTTTGGCATGTCAACCGCATATCGGGTTCTTCTCCCTAGATGATAATGACGATTTTTCAGATATACCCGTGCTAAACCATTCGGTCTGACTTCTAGCGGTGGTTGATGAAGGTCCCGTTCCTCACTAAGTTCCGTCCATCTCCTACTGAATCACGAAATGATTTAAACGTTACCTTAATTCATCACATCTCTCGGCTTTCAGTCCGAAGGAACCAAGCATGAACTGTCTTATGCACCGGTGCAAGCTTATCGCGATGTTACATTACCGCGCACGAAGGAAGCTTTAGGGAATGGACCAGTGGATTTAGAATCCACAGTCCTGTGCATAAACGGTGCTTTGTCCATGCATCGATCGAAATCCGCAGGCTGAATTGACAGACCCAAATGCCCAGCAACCTGAGGCGAACATGCCGCGAATTGGGCAATCGAAAAACATCTCCCTGCAATGACACTAATGGGTGGCCGCTGGCAGAATGCGACCATACATAAGCTAGTGGAAATTGTTTTCTAGGGCACATAACTCACATGGGAGAAGTGGTATCTTTGTGAGCTAGGCGCACATACGCACGCGAGAATATAAGTGTTGTTTCAAAAGCTATTGCACGTATTCGAATTGGGCAAAAAACATCTCCCTGCGATGACACTAATGGGTGACCGCCGGCAGAATGCGAACATACATAAGCTCGTGGAAATTGTTATCTAGGGCACATAACTCACATGGAAGAAGTGGTATCTTTGTGAGCTATGCGCACATACGCACGCGATAATATAAGTGTTGTTTCAAAAGCTAGTGCACGTATTCCTGTTAGTGATTCTACCTCAATGACACTAATGGGTGGCCGCTGGCAGAATGCGACCATACATAAGCTAGTGGAAATTGTTTTCTAGGGCACATAACTCACATGGGAGAAGTGGTATCTTTGTGAGCTAGGCGCACATACGCACGCGAGAATATAAGTGTTGTTTCAAAAGCTATTGCACGTATTCCTGTTAGTGATTCTACCTCACAAGGCACGACAGATATTGCTACACTAGGTTATGGACGTCTGAATGTTTGTTGCGGCCAACTTTTAAGCTGCTTCAACAAAATCTTTTCGGAAACCATATCAATCCGACCGATTGACTGTGTGATACGATGCAAACTATCACTTGGGAAAAAGGTGAAACCCATCCGTGGTTGAAAACGGCTCACTGAAAAAAGTAATTATGCATAACAGATTAGACTGCAGGTACAAAATCCGCCAAGGCTTTGGGTTATCGATGGTTTTTAAAGCCTCGCAGGGAACTCACAAAAGCCTTAGCCAGTTCACGATAAAAGTCTCGCATCAGCTCGCCTATGTAACGCGGGTCCCATATATTTTTATCACTAATGTCGCCGGTGTTGTTGTTATTCGAACCTAGTCCTTCATCTTCATCATCCACACTGCTCCTGGTTGGTGCGCTGTCCGACGACTCTTTGATCGTATCATCTACGTTTGTTTCCTTGGACTTTAGTATCTCCTGTACGATAGTAGAAGCGTCGACATGACAACGTTGCAGGTGGAGCGCAGGTACCATCAAGTTATATCGATCGATGGAACGGTTGATTCTCTTCGCCTCTTCTTGAAATTCCTGCAATGAAAAAAATAGGAAAGCATACTCCACGGCGATAACTTATATATTTAAAAAACGTTGATGGACATCCGACTTCAAGGTGTCGGTTGGGTCTTTAGTGTATTCACTTGGATACTTTTGAAAATATCGATTTGGACTTTCGAATACACTAACAAGTTACTAGAGTGAATCGGTTCAGATCATGTGACCGCTTATCGGATTATTTCCTAGAATGTGCGCTAATCGTGGTTGGGAATAGTACTGGTACAGTCACTTCAACGTAGACTGAGTTGAAGGAAAACCATCAGGATCCGTCAGATGTGTAATTGTCCTGTTACCCACAGAAAGCACCAAAATTGCTATACTGTTGAAACAAAAGTAATTGGATCGTGGATCCTTTAACCAGGAGATCACGTTCTGACCTTGATGTTGCATTCAGCTCTCACCCCGAGGGAGTTGTTCGTTAGCTATGAATAATGAGTCTAAATGGGTTCGGGTTCGGATCGATAGGGCTGATTTTATTAGTGAATACTGTTTGTGTCTCGGGTCGATATTCGAGGTGGCTTTATTTGTTTGGAACCAAACTCGCTCAACACAGTCCCTGATTCTGTGAATCCATTAAGTATTGGAATATGAAAATTGGAGGGTTCTTTCCATTTAATTGTATCGAATGTTTGCACCAAAATGACTTTCAGATGCCGATTTAGTAGTATAATGAAGGCATTCAGCTAAGATGAAAGCGTCACTCAATGTTTAACTGGTTTGTAGATGTACCTTTAGACTGGATAGAGCTTCGTTTGCTCGTTCCCCACCTGGCGCTTGTCTAAGCGAAAAAACCCTAAAAACTTGTTGTGGAACCTCACTAACGCCTTTGCGTGTCACCTGATCAAAGTCCGGCGCAATGTGTGCGATAGATGCCTGAGGAACAGACGTTGACACTATTCTATCATCCGACCGACATAGGTATTAGGGGCACCATATTTCCGACAGCTAAGCCGATATCGCATTAGGCGTGCCCACTTTGACTCGACTCATTTCGGCTAAAATTGGATTGCATTATTTCAATTTGATCATACCAAGATTTCCTGTGGAACCTTGCGCTTTTCAGCTGTGATGGACATTCCCCAGCCTGGTTCATTTAATGTCGTTAGCATCCTAACAGGCTGCGATTTCAGGCCCGTTAATCTGATTGCATATATAATGCACCAATGCATTCGGCGAATGAATGACCCGATCAATGTCACATCTAAAAAGAGCATATGAACCCAACTGATTTTGCATGATACACGGCTGAGTACGCTGCTGTGAGTCCTTGGAGAACTGACTCAAAACGGTGGAAGGTTTTGAACCGGAATATAGGATGAAATGAATTCCGAAGAAGTCAATGAAGTGGAACCTCGTTTATATCTTCGTAATGTACTACTCATAAGGTTGCTGAAAATCCGTCGACAGCCCACGACCGGTTTCGCCCTTTTTGGGGCTCATCAGGTAGGCGCAGTCCCCGGGTTTCCATCAACCTTATGTTCTACTTGAAACAAAATGGTACGGAATTAGCGAATATACACTCATTTGCAAACTGATTTGCTTTTTGCAAATGAGTGTATATCCGCTAGAATCTCGTTTATTTTCGGCGCCCTGCTGCAGTTGGTTCACCCATAAGACATTGCGAATCGCTCGAAATGTAGTCGCATGAACACTCAACCATCCCTCGTATCTTATTTCCGGCAGGGTACGATAATCTTGGTAGGAGAATGCTGTGTTTCTCAGATGGCTCCAGTGTTCGTCCTGGATAGATGCCGAAATGTAGTCGCATAAACACTCAACCATCTCTCGTATCTTATTTCCGGCAGGGTATGATAATCTTGATAGGAGAATGCTGTGTTTCTCGGATGGCTCCAGTGTTCGTCCTGGATAGATGATGAATTAGTCGTTGCTGACAATTTGACTATACAACAGGCACTCTAAAATTCGGAGCTAATTCGATAGGATTGCTAGGAAACTGTCACCAATGGCCGCCTAATGAAGCTGATCTCGTTTCCACGAGTTGTCATACTCATTTGGAACTGACCAGGGTCTAAGCACGATTAGGGAGCACAACTTGTTTGGTTCATACACACTATAACCGGACGAGGCAGTTTCTCCTTTATCGTGAACAGTTCCGGATTGCGAGTTAAGAGGTTAGCGGAACTCCGTGTTATACTCTGAACACAATCTCCGCCCATCCCAGCATGCTTACTGGATGTCGAGCTTGTCATCAAGGGGTGGGGGAGAGGATAAGATCACGTAAGTCAAGCGGCATAACCTAAACAAACATTGGCGGGACTACTTCAAAGCCGCCGAGTAGCGTGAAACCATTGGAATTTTCCACAGCACGCAGCCAGGAAGACCACTTCCCAGGGCCGCTCCCCAAGAGACTGTTCCTAAGAGAAAAATGAACCTGACTGGTCCAAAATGCGGATAAAAAACGTGGCCGACGATGTAAAAAAAACTTCCAGTGTTTGACGACCGATATTTTCGGAGCATTGCCCGAGTATGCTGGGAACACCGGAACAGCAACGCCCAAGTACATCGAATGGTATTCGGAAGAAGTAACTCACCCAGGATTGATGAACTGGTCACACTGCATAGGTTGAGCTGGCTTGGCCACGTACTCCGTATGCCAGTCGACCGACCTCTTCGAAAAGTCCTTTTCTCAGAACCATGTAAAGGTTGGAAACAAGCCAGGGGAGATCAAACAATGATTTGGCAGCGAAGTGTAAAAGCCATCACCATCAAACTCAGCTGCGCTGGCCACTGTCGTCTTCCTAGATGAGGCCCCGAGACAGGCCACGTCAATGGTTAGGCATTATCAAACATGGCCCAGTCACCCCGTCAATGGCGATCGTGCATCCAAGCTATTGCCTTCCCAATCCCCCGCTAACAGTTCACTGACAGTCCTGTGCTCGTGCACCAATTTATTAGCCCCAGCCTCCAATGCGTAGCTACCTCCCACCTCCTTAAATCATTGGTGAACGAAACTGTGACATCTATAACCACTGTACGAGGAGTATGCGGTTCTTACAGCTGATAATAATTATGACGATGAAATTCATTTATACTGGAGGTTACGGTGCCCCGAGAGAAATGCTTCCAAGGTGACCGCGTTCTGCCGGTCATGGGCATTGTTTGCTGCGCAGACACCGACTTCTAATTAGAAAGAGACGGGATTCGTTTGCTTCAGGAGCCAGATAATAGACGTTTGACTGGTCGTGGCGCTTATCCCACTGAATATTGTTCACATCCATCAACACCGCTGAATCTGTGGCCCAAAGCATTTCGTATCTACGGGGGCATTCCACTCCACACAGTGAAGGTAATCGATCAGTGTTAGCCAAGTCCGATAATGTTCATCCGACAGGCCTAGTATTTACGGTGTCACATGAAGATAATACCGTCCTAGCATGTACACCGCATCGAGGACGATAGTAACACACTTCTGAGTATATTGGTCAGTTTCGTTTGACTCTCGAGATGCCACACAAGCGGTCGTGCCTTCACAGAAATTTCGATACTGATAAGGTCATTACTACGGCTCAAAATGACCAAAATCAGTCCACCTGTACGAAAGAAACGATCAGTTACTGCAGAAGAACAAGGGGCAAACAAGCGTGAATACAATCGCCCGTTCAGACGTGACAATTTAGTTGCGTCCAACGTGCGCTGGTGGAGTAGTGATAACACACTCGCATCGCGTGTCAGCTGTTCCAAGTTCGAATCCCGCTATGATCAAGGATGGTATCTGATACGAGCGAAAGTCAGGTTTGGTTCTCCAGCTTCGTATGGATTCACCAGAATAACTGTCACAGAACAGGAGGATGGCTGTTCACACAAGCGTGATGAGAACGCGAAACAACAGCCTAGACACCAGTAAAATCCATCATTATCAAGACCTTGGAGCAAGCATGGAGACAATGAATCACGGAGGGACCAAGACGGGAGGGCAATGTGTGTCGACTAGTGACATTTAGCTAAGTTTCACGGGTTCTTGTGGCGGCCACTCCCCCTGCAACAAACTATCTAGATTGAGAACTGCAGCGACTGAGACACTGGTAAAAAAACACCTAGATGAGCTTTCCATCCCACTACTTCAAGCGAATCGTCAAAAACACGTTTGTTGGTTCATCAGTTTAACAGCTATAAAATCAACAAATTGTGCACCTTCAAGAAGGGCGCGTTTTGACCGGTGTTGATGATGCGTGGAGATGACCTCGTTTATTCATATCAGGAGTCTTTCTTACCTAATTTTGCATAGGCTGTCCATCCCATTCACTAGTCTGTCAGCTGAAGTAGTCCTGATATTCCAAAATCGAAAAATTCGAACGCTGTTACGGTGTGAGTCACAGGCCCACTTCTAGGAATTCAATGTTTAGAATGAGTCACTTGAACATAATGAAGGTTTTCCATGGGAATTTCGTTTTGTAGATGAAGCCAATCTGTCAAAAGAAGCATCGTACAGTTGTTTCTTCCTTATTCGGAATCACCAGCTGTGCGCACCTCACGAGTTAATCACACTGCTGATCAGCCACTCGTGGCTCAACGTCTGTGTCCAAGCTACTAGCTGAAAGGTCGCCGGTCCGGAACTCTAGTTTCGCGAGATACACACGGCTGCCAATGATTCCAGTCGTGCAATGTTTCCCGGCTTTTCGACAGGTTGGCTTCACCCACAGCACGAAATCTTCGCTGAAAATCCTCAAATCCCAATCTATCAACAAAATGATGAGAACGCGAAACAACAGCCTAGACACCAGTAAAATCCATCATTATCAAGACCTTGGAGCAAGCATGGAGACAATGAATCACGGAGGGACCAAGACGGGAGGGCAATGTGTGTCGACTAGTGACATTTAGCTAGGTTTCACGGGTTCTTGTGGCGGCCACTCCCCCTGCAACAAACTATCTAGATTGAGAACTGCAGCGACTGAGACACTGGTAAAAAAACACCTAGATGAGCTTTCCATCCCACTACTTCAAGCGAATCGTCAAAAACACGTTTGTTGGTTCATCAGTTTAACAGCTATAAAATCAACAAATTGTGCACCTTCAAGAAGGGCGCGTTTTGACCGGTGTTGATGATGCGTGGAGATGACCTCGTTTATTCATATCAGGAGTCTTTCTTACCTAATTTTGCATAGGCTGTCCATCCCATTCACTAGTCTGTCAGCTGAAGTAGTCCTGATATTCCAAAATCGAAAAATTCGAACGCTGTTACGGTGTGAGTCACAGGCCCACTTCTAGGAATTCAATGTTTAGAATGAGTCACTTGAACATAATGAAGGTTTTCCATGGGAATTTCGTTTTGTAGATGAAGCCAATCTGTCAAAAGAAGCATCGTACAGTTGTTTCTTCCTTATTCGGAATCACCAGCTGTGCGCACCTCACGAGTTAATCACACTGCTGATCAGCCACTCGTGGCTCAACGTCTGTGTCCAAGCTACTAGCTGAAAGGTCGCCGGTCCGGAACTCTAGTTTCGCGAGATACACACGGCTGCCAATGATTCCAGTCGTGCAATGTTTCCCGGCTTTTCGACAGGTTGGCTTCACCCACAGCACGAAATCTTCGCTGAAAATCCTCAAATCCCAATCTATCAACAAAAACTATAGGAAAAACAAAAGCACAGGATGGACCCGAACCATTTAACCCCCGGTTAATGATTATATGGGGAACGCTACGCCTCATCACAGACATTCGCGTGAACATTACTTTTGGCCATTGGTTTATTCGCTGACATGGACACTTCCAACTGTGACACAATTCCGCTCACAACGCACTGATGATGTCAGCTCGACTGGTGATGAAACGTTTGCAACCAACGACCGTCATTACAACCTCAGTTGCCAAAAGTCTGTTTAACCATAAACACTTATTCTACCTAAAAGATATCAGTTGATCTGATGATGTCGACTGGTGATGAAACGTTTGCAACCAACGACCGTCATTACAACCTCAGTTGCCAAAAGTCTGTTTAACCATAAACACTTATTCTACCTAAAAGATATCAGTTGATGTCCGTCAACGCCATCAGGAGCCCCTCACGTCAGAGGTTGGTATGATATAGAAACGAAAAGGATATTAGGTAGACTGGCGAGAAGTAGAGAGGGGTTACTAGCCATCGTCCAAATTGATGTCATAGGAGCAAAAATATCCACTCCAGGGAGTCAAATTTCTACCGAATCAAGCCGACGCCTTTTAGGTTTCCGGATGACATTCACGGCTGGCCTTTAGTACAAGTTATACAACGTGGCCGCTACGGGCATCGGCTGAATATCTGTTAGGCATGGAAAAACCGAAACATGTGAATTCCAAGTGAACAAGTATGACAAAAGCATTCTCGTTAGGGCCGTGAATGGTTGAACACCATTTCGACGAAAATACACGCAGTATTTCGATCAATCGACTGCGGTCATCCGCGTTTAACTCGATGGCCTACACAACTAATGTTTCTGGATGTTTCTCTGAGGCCTTGATGGTTGTTTCCTACTCACAGGCCAAAGGCCATACAGAAGATATGCAGACAGTGGCTACATCGAAGGTACTGTTACGCATTCTACACTAGGCGCTAGCAACTTCTTTCATCATGTCCTGAATGAATTGGTTGGCCTCTTGTGGTCTATCGTGCTTAATTGTGACTGTCATTCGGTTCCGATCCACATAATACTAGATGAGTCGAGGGAAGGGTGCAGCTAACCATTAAAAAAAACAAATTCTGGATAACTTGTGAAGCAAGTTCTTTTTCACAAGTATGGTTCACAGTGTGTGATGTTTACAGATCTACCTTATA
The DNA here is from genome assembly GCF_000715545.1 of Opisthorchis viverrini. Classification (NCBI taxonomy): domain Eukaryota; kingdom Metazoa; phylum Platyhelminthes; class Trematoda; order Opisthorchiida; family Opisthorchiidae; genus Opisthorchis; species Opisthorchis viverrini. The sequence goes on from NW_008751932.1 coordinate 119,682, forward strand.
CGTGCGAATTGTACATTGTGCGGAACTGACAGGTACCTTTGTTTTTCAATATTTTGAACACAAGTGAGTTTAACAGTGGTGTGCACCGTTTGCGACAGTCACAGTATCCTCCCCCTTTCACAACTGCGTAAAAGCCGTATATAGACTGTGAAGACCGATGAAGGTTGAGATAGACTTGTACAAGGCTCTTGTTGCATCACTTCGCAACACATTGTGCGTGTTACGGAACAGCTTACATTTAGAGATTGACTGCGCTACACAAATATGGGACCTTGCTATTGTAACAAATTACGTGTTGCTCGATTTCATTCCCATTATTCTCTATTGAGTTCATGTAGTTTCAGTTTTCTTCCTAAGAAAATTCGGGAGAACCAATAGAAAACTTGCGAACGTTTTGTGTATGGCCCGAGGCTGATTTGAGTAGTCGGAATGTTTGTATGCCAAATTTCAAAAGAGTCTGAAGTTCCCCAGCAAACGAACTACAACTTTTGATGTTTCACCAGTGGCACGGTTAGTTTGCTCCTAAAACGCGTTGCGGACGGAATTGAATACGGTCACTTGTATAAGGGAGGGGGGTGACAAATGTTACAGGTATGGTCTCCTTTGAATCGAATATCGAGAAGCAGGGATATATTGTTGACGTACTCATTCCCAGCGAAACTGAGTGCAGTGAGGACGAAGTAGAAAAAACTGCCGTATCGGATGCGCCAGTGATTAAACCATTGTCCACATAAAATAGTGAGCGTTAAATAATTGTTTTTATAGCACTGCAAATATGTTTCTATCCGAAAAACATCAGCTAGTGATCATCATAATCATTATCACCTGCAAGAACCGCGTGCTTGTCGTACAGTGGTTGTAGCAACCACCGTATCGTTCACCGATGATTTGGGGAGGTGAGAGGTAGCTGCGCACTGGAGGCAGGAGTTGATGAATTAGTGCGTAAATACAGGACTGTCAGTGGACTGTTACGCGGGGGGTGCATGAGAGGAGCTATGCATTGAAGGCAATATATTGGGTGCATGAGAGCTATTGACGGCACGACTCGGCCATGTCTGACAATGTCCCTAAACATTGACGTGGCCTGTCTCGAGGTCCCCATCCAGGAAGACGGCAAAGATCAGTGCAGCCGAGTTTGCTGGCAATGGCTTTTACACTTCTCTGTCAAGTTATTGTTTGACCGCCTGTGGCTCGTTTACACCCTTCACGTGGTTGTGCGGTCGAATGGCATAAGGGGTACGTGGCCATGCCAGCTCAACCGATGCAGTGTGATCATTTCATCTATCGTGGGTGACGAGTACGCGGTTATTACAGCTGACAATGATGATGATGATGATGATCGTGGGTGAGTTATTTCTTTCGAATACCACTTGACGTATTTCAGCATTGCTGTTCTGATGTTCCCAGCAGACTCGAACAGTGCGACGGAAGACAACTGGAAGTCTTTTGACGTCCTCGGCGCGCTGTGGCCACGTTTCTGATCCGTACATTAATATGGAGCGCAACGCAGCATTGTAAACTCGACCCTTGACGGATAAGCTGACGCTATGACTACGCCACAAGTGACGCAGGTTCACAAAAGCTGCTCTGGCCTTCCCAATCAGGATGGAAATATCATCTTTCGCGAGACCACTGGGGCCGATACAACTGCGCAGGTAGACAAATTTGTCCACTACCTCAATCGGTTCATCCGCAAGCAGGAGGCTAGGGTTCTAGCCTACCAAGTTTTGCAGTAGCACTTTACACTTTGCAGGTGTGAAGCGCATGCCAAACCGTGAGGCGGAATTATTTAAAACATAAGGCTGACGGAAACTCGGGGCTGCGCCTACCTGATGAGCCCCAAGAAGGGCGAAACCAGTCGTGGGCTGTCGGAGAGTTTTCAGCAACCTTGTGAGTAGTTTCCCTTAGCAAAATCATTTAATGTTGTTTAGATGACCACGGGATCAGATCCAAGAAGAGCTATGTCGTCTGCGCACTCGATTTCTGCGAGAAGACGCCCTGGGAGCCTTAGTGATGGATTGAACAGAGAGGTGATTCAACTCTAGTTGGTGATACACTGTGTGGTTGCATAATCAATTGAAAAACGTGGATCGTAAAAGTAGTTCAACAACTAAACTGGGGAGAGTCATGTTGAAGTTATCGAGAAAATCTCCCATATACTCATACATTTCAGATTAGGGTTAATTATTAATAGTGATGATGTATCCAGTGAGCATAGTTATAGGCTTAGATGGAACCCTCGTTCATAGCATAAACGACGTAGAGTGTGTGATCCAGATTCATCAAGTTAACTGAAAAAACATTATCCACTCATTTCAAGTTTGGGCGGATTGGTGTTGACCACTATTGCATTCAATTGACAATCATTTCGCCTCAAAATTTTCTTACGAAAACTGCTCAATAAGCTGAAAACCGTCCTACACTGGAAAAAACACAAAATGGAAAAGTTGGATCAAATTGTGCGCACCGCACGCGACATGAGGACCTTGAGGTAGCTTGAGCGACAAGTTTATACAAAGTATGATCGATAGTGCGATGAATCGAACACGTGGTATGACTGAATCCAGGGTACCAGCGTGTGAGATCGAGTAAACGCGAATTACAACCGTGGTTCGAGGTCTAATCTTACGCAACTTGTCGCTCTTCTCTAGACATGTCCGTGCATTCTAGGGATTACCCAAATGTCAAACAAGCTTAGCTTCTGTAGCCTATGGGGAAAGTGTTTTTCAGCATAGCTCTGCACAACAGCTGATCTTGGGCGCAGGTTGCACGAGAAAACGCAGTCACACTATATGGACATCATGCAACGCATCACTTGGCTGCAAACAACAGAAAAGTGCTTTCAAGGTTGGGGTCACGTGTTCATGTAAACATAGTTACTAAGGCAACCTTGTAAACTCTTCTTTGGTATCGAGGAGATCCGCGTAATATAAATACTAACCAGACCATGCGATTGGAGGTAGCAGGAGAACCGATGAGAACTATTGGAAAAAAGATGAAGGACCGGAGTTTTTCAATTCTCCTGATAACTAGACCTGCGGTTCTTCTGGTGTTCTTTTTAACCCTGTTTATGGGCCCCGAGCAACAGACTTTATTGAGGGGTGTTTGCGAATAGGGACAGCACGGAACTCTAGTAACCCAAGGTTTGGGTTACGGTGATTGGTTGTAGAACCCAAATAGCTCAACTTTGTTTGACTTTGTCTATCGTATCCTTACCTAACGTTTCCTCATCACGGTAGTGAAAACTTCATAATTCAAATAGGTAAATTGTTTGCACGTGCCTCTCAGCTCATATGGGTTCTGGTCACATAAGTTCTACGAAACGAATACGGGCACCCTATGGACGGGTTGCTTATCTCTTGTTCTCATGGCTAAATTTGAAAAGCAATCCTTAGTCATCCTTCACGGGCTCACGATACTTAGCGAGAACAGTGACTCGGGCATCTGCAAATGAGTGACGGTCGGATGGAAATACTCACTACCGACTAGGTCCAAGCACGTTTTGCGCTGCACTTAAAACTGACCATTGCCGAAGCCGCATTCCATTGAATTTATCGGCGGAAATTCCAAAACCTTCACGGTTGTGGTAGAATTAACAGCATATTGTTACTGTACTTGTATCAACGCCTCTTGCTTGAAAGTGTTGTCACTGAGTAGTTCAAACCCCCAGGCGGAAATTCCAAAACCTTCACGGTTGTGGTAGAATTAACAGCATATTGTTACTGTACTTGTATCAACGCCTCTTGCTTGAAAGTGTTGTCACTGAGTAGTTCAAACCCCCATTTTTACTCACAAGTTTGTATTAGAATCCCGAGAAATAGTTCCTCAAACGAGGAACATATTAGGCCGGATAACCATTCTTTCATCTAGGTCATGGGTCTCCTTGCTTGCCGTGTAAACCATATGGTATACACCGGGAAGTTGTGCAGGACCGCAGTAACCAGCGATCAGCGCATGCTGACAGCTTTTTTCGTTTTAGTACGTTTCGCTTCGTTTCGTTACGGTCGTATAACTGGTGAGACAAACTTGCCATGTGATGCGGTGACGCTCGTTTAGTTCAGCCTGTCCTGTACTGTGTCAACGTACGGTTATCCTGAACGATTGTAGTTAGGTTCTGAGTAAGCCATATACCGCTGTTCTCGTCTCCCACTCCACACATGAATGACCAACCGCTTAATGTAAGACTGACTGCCTTGGCTTACACATTTGCAATAGTTTCAACCCTGATCACTCACAAGTAACTTCTATTATCGTTCAATGTAACATCATAAAGTGTGTTGTGGATAACAATCCGGTCCACCTACCAAAACCGCTTTCTTCCACAACATATTGGTGTGCGGACTGTCAATCTGGGAATACAGCTTTCGGAGCTTAGCAATTGAATTTTCCCACTGTGTACGCAGCTCTTTTCCTTGTTGAATCCATTCTGGTAGATAACCTTGATTGGCCAAAATTCGAGTGAGCTTGTGCGTGGAGTGATCAACGAATATCTCGTGGTGTGACGGATGTTCGGGAAGCGGCCGACCGTGACCTTGGAGATTGTCGAAATCACCACGCCGCATCGATTCCTCGATCAACTCGTCGGCCATTCGTTCGATCAAACTGAGTGGTTTCTTCTGTATCCGGTAGGGAAGTCAAAAGAGCAGTGTAGAGCATACAAAATAATTTTTTGAAAAATCAATTTGAAATCGATCGAAATTTGGCCTACCAGTCAGATTTACCCATCATCTAGCCTAAGAACCTTAGAAATCTTGCAAGTAAGACAAGCGGGGACAACAATGCCTTATTCGAAATTTCAAACGAAAAGTGACAAATGAGCAAGTCGTATTCAAACAGGTGGAACATGTTTGACGTTTTAGAGAGGTTTTGTAAGCAGTCGATGCATTTATTGCCGAAAGACGTTTCATTTTCGGCACAATAACCTTGCCAGGCCAAGCGAATAAGTTACTAGGTCGACCGAGTTTAAATGCACACAGAGAAACAGTCAGTGTGCTCTCTTGCAACTAGCAGAGCCGAATGTCAGTCAAAGCTTTTTGTCGGTTTGTATGGATGGTCTGCATCTACAACTGACGGGTAGGGGGATTACCATCATGCGGAATAGGGTTTAGGACCTGGCTGTTTCGATTTATGTGACTTCAAGGAAGGGGGTCATACTCTGATGAACTTCGGCCCAGCTATGGTGGAAACCTAGTTTACAGATTATGCCGTATAAAGTTGCTCAGAATTGTTACCGGATGATAGTCAAATTGTTTTATCAAAAAAGTGCAAAACGCTCCAGAGAAAGACTCAGGTCATCGTGTCTATCAAGATAAACTCTTCTTGGAAAAATTGGCCTCTACATGCAACATGTGATCTACGAAATGGTTCGTACCACCAGCTGTTTAACCGCTGCATTTTTTGACTTGAGGAGAGAAACCTTGGGAGCCTGAGAAATGCGAGTTATCAATACGTCAAAATATTAGTGAAAGGAAGAAGGCCTTCGCTGCGGAGTCATTTATTAGGAAATGCCAACTGACCGGTTACAGACCATTGAACAGGGAAGCAAAACTCTAATCTGCATCCTAGTTGCAAAAACTGGACTCAGATCCTCTCTTGAACGAGTCTTCCTAGAGATTCGTTGCCTCCACTCATTCGTCGGTCAAATCCAAGCAAATGTTACAAAGTGGCCCCACGAATTCCGCAACAGAATTCCCTTTTTCAGTCGACGCAAAGCGAAATTCTACGAAAAACACATACTACTCGCGTGCCTCCCGATCAGTAGTATCACCGTTACATTAGTAGCTTGGGTGCGTTGATCAGATGGATATTTATCTGTTCAACGAGCTTGGCAATGAGTTATCAAACCCACGCAATTGCGCACTGACGATGTCTCCTCGACTGGGAACGGAACGTTTGCAAGCTAACTGCCAAGGTCAGAGAACAGATCAAGGGCCATCTGATCAACCACCAGTAATTCGAGTCATCCCATCTCGTGTTTTGCGTAGTGTTTCTTACAGCCTTGACGTAGTTTATCATTTGAATCATAGGCTTGGGTGTGGCTATTTTCATTCTTCAGTGCAGTTTTTCTTTGCAAACACCGAGAGGTAGTTGGCAGGTTCGTTAATGAATTAAAGTTGAGTTCATATGAGGAGGAATTTCAAAAGCGGCTGTGCCAACCAAAATTTTATGTATCCCTGGGATGAATTTTATGGGCTATGTGACCCTTAACCTGAAAGCACGATGGTTTCTTAGTCGACCGGCATCAGCGATTTGTTTGTATCCCCTGAAACGGCGTGGTGTTTAGCATGCTCTCTGGTAGAAATGCTTGTTGAACTTAGCAAGTTCGTTGCAACCATACCATGTTTAAAACATCGGTTAGCGTCTGAACGTCGAAACTGAACAGACTCGGCAGGCAATCGGACCACCACGTGAAAAGCCTGAGGAACAAAAGAGGGTTGCACCTCGTTGAATGAGTTTGCTATACATCTGGACGTCAGAGAACTCGTCCCCAGGTCTTGCTGCACTGTCCTTCAAAGGTGAGCAAGAAACATAGGTATCGTAGTACACAGCTTTTCTCCTAGAGTGATCCTATGTTCTATCGACCATCTCGTTTATGATAACACTCAGTATGCGGAACTGCGTAAAATGAACTGGCGCATTTCTGAACGTATTCATCCATCTGTAATGGTAGCGAGTACCAAATGACCTGATCCGTTCGCTGGTTTGCGACACCTAGCACGTATACGCCCTTGTGCAATGAACAGGATGATACATAACCCTTAAACCTCGTTCACAAGGCTCGGATACAACCCAGAAACCTTCACTTTCAGACAACGCAGGGCCTGTATGTGGTTCGTCGAATGCCCAAAAGAAGACTTAACGGTGTATGCTACTGACGAAACATGCGAGTGGCGCCTAGTCAAGTGTCAAAGCAAGGTCCTCGCTCCTGATGGAAGGTTAGCATAGAAATTATGGGATCTCGTTGCAGTGCTTGTTCATCATTGCTTAATCTTGAAAGAACGTCTGGGAAAGTTTAAGAAGACGCTTGAGAATGTCCAATCACCAAAAACTCTGCGCGGTTGAAAGTAGTAGTGTGTGATCCCTTGGTTCGTGTTGGCCGATAAGCGAGTCCGTTCTTCTTCACAAAAGTAGCTCTCCATACGTAGCATCAGTGAGTGCACGTTAGTGCAAATGCATGATACCCAAGCCGTAGGTCGAACAGGACCGAACCACTTGGAGTGCCTGAGCCAAAACATTGTAGCGGTTGCGGCAAGTTTTATGGACTGTTCATGGCTCTAAGTTCACGTATGTATCTAACCAGTGATTTCCTTAAAGCGGCTACTACCCTGGTGTTGAAGGTTCGTGTAGAACTTTAGAAACTCAGAAAACATGCGCCTTTGAGAACCGGCAAGGCCCAAACAGTGAAGTGATCAATAACGCAACGCAAAATGCCCCTACAGCGACCAACACCATTCATTTACTAGATAAAGTGTCTGTTTTTATAAATTAGTACGTGTATCAGTTCGCCTGGTAACAGTTGTGTGTGGATTAACGTGAAGTCGGGAAGTATAGAGAGTGTGACATCCTTGAAATGCGTAAACGCCAGAAACGTGTGCATTAGTTATAAATACTGTTTATAGTCCATTTGAGTTTCTAAATCATCGAGCTTGGAATCAGCCCGAAGGCAGAACCTGAAGGAGTGTCAGTTATTTACTCAACAGGTTAGCGGTACACTGCAGTGACCTTGGTGTTCGGTACCTACCTACCTCCTAGTGTAACGGCGGATACTACTGATGAGACATGTGAGTAGTATGTGGTTTTCTCGCAACTGATGTGCAGCGTTCGTTTACAGTTGCGTGACAGTCAATGAATATCCACGAAAGTTCAAGGAGACACGTGAGTATGTTCAGTTTTTGAAAACAAGGTGCGTGTTTACGTCCCTGTCAAATAGTTTGTAACTGCTTAGTTGGTGTTCGCTAATAAACAATTCCGCTGCGAAGGGCTTTCCTCATTACACTAATACACATTCAAGTCTGAACAGGTGTAAATGAAAAAAATTCGAGCTACATCTGGACGGCAGTAGCGGTTCGCTCGTCGTAATTTTATGTCGAAGCAAGTCAGAAGCATAAGAATGAGGCGGCGTGAGTGAAAAATAAGTAACTCAACAAGATGTATTGCCAGTTGTCGCATATCCAATACGACGCATGCATAGAATGTGTCAGTGTATAAGAATAATGTAAGACGTGGCAACACGAACAAGCGCAAAACCATTTCAAGACTTGTTCCTACACTACTGTGAAAGATTATTGAAATTCTTCGTTAGGACCGGAACCGAGAGAGTTAATCACTGAAGGCAACAGATGTAATTCAGGGCTACCGCTGGCCGTGTGATAGGGTCATACCTGTCAGGATCTTTAACAATTCGTTTGCCTCATCCGAGCGTCCCCATTGCGGGAGGGGGGAGTTACCAACGCGACTGAATTGGCTAGTAATAACTTTCAAGCTTCGTTGCTACGTCATGAACTGGGAGCTCCCGGGTCGTCTGTCTCCGACACATGGTTGAGCAAAGAAGGTTCAAGACTGATATAAACGGTCCAATGGCATAGGAAATACTCGGCCCAACCAGTTACCTACTCAGTGTGATAAGTTGACCTATTAAAAAAGATCTACTTTACTTGCGCAAATTGGTGTGCTTCAGCACTGTTGACCTTATGTTCTCACCGGATCCACGCAATGCTACGGAGAAATCGATTGTTACGTTCAGAGAAACTTCGGAGATTTGTACTCAGCGGCTAATCCCGTGGACCATAGAGTAAGGCGAATCAAACCATACTAGTGTGCAATCTACCCTTGACAGCTTGAATGATTCACGTTGGCGGGAAATATGTCGGAGGTTAACATCTTCCTGGTCTTCCCAAATCGGGAAATGGTTTCGTATTTTTGCCAGTCCGCCGGGACTTACACTGCTGCTAAGGTAGACGAGCTTATCTACCACATCGATCGGCTCAACTGCGAGCACGTCACACGCAATCTTATAGTACAAATTTACACTTTCCAAGCATGAAACCCGTTGAGGAGAATCAGTTAGATTATTTACCATAGTTTGCGTCTCTAAAGGATCTGATGCAAGAAAAGTGAGGTGTTCGGCGGACTCAATGTTTGTGGGGTGACGCCCGAGAGGTATTTCGATCCATGAAGTGTTGAAAACAGATAAAGAAGAGTCAAGCAGCATTCAAAAGAGAAAACTTATTGTTGCCATCGAAAGAATTAATGAGTCTTCAGTAATCTTCCGAAAGTGCCCGATGCAAATCTGGCCAGGGTGAACCCCTTCTTGATCCAACGGATCTAACTCTCTCGATGGGAGATTAACAAGCGCAAGGTAATGAAAGAGGACGCATTAGAAGCTGCCAAAAAGACGCCCGGTGCTTTTATTACGATGTTCTTGCACAAAATTTAGACACAGGAAAAACCGTCGAAGCGTTTCAATCTGCTCCTGTTGGTAGTCCGTCTTCTTTCCAGACATTTTCGAGTAAGGCGTCGAAGCTAGTCTCAAGGAACTGGGTAGTCTCCTCGAGGAGTTTCAGATTCAAACCATCTGGATCAGTTGGTTTTTACGCTGAAGCAATGGTAATTCACGCTGGGCTTCTGTCGCTCATGAGTGACGTTGTCGACTTTTCACTCAGTTTACATGGCCCTTCCGGATATTGAGTTGATGGGGGTCAGCTGAACTGTTCTGCGAAATGCTCAGCCGATAGTTCTGTGAATAAAATTATAACACTGTCATCTTCTTGGATCACTTCCTAACACCCACCATCCTTAGATCAGCTGTTTGGAGCAGCGGAATAGAGCGCAACTGTTTCCCGTTGGAAGTCTTCTCACTACTCTGCCATCTGTTATTAGAGACACTACGTGTAGCACCCTTTCCGCACCCAGCTGCCATGCCAACGGAAGAAGGCACAAGGGCCTGGGATACTGCCAGGCTGACCAAGCCTGGAAAGGAACAGTCGAGATGCCTAGGTTGGGTTGGCTGGCACCTTCACCACTGAGCTATCCCGAACCAATTAAGTGGAAGCTGCTAACAATTGCAGTCACGCACCACCTTCAGGACCGTGAATAGTGGGGATTTGAGAAACGTGGATCGTGTGATGATAGAGCGTGCAAAATAACGTGTTTCTCACAAAAAAAATTTAAGAATGAATGTGTTGGCCACCCTTAGTGAAGCTAGTGTTGTTTTTGTGGATCGAGTGCCTTGTCAGCGTTTCTTAAACCCTCCAGCTACAGGGTTGCAGAGAGAGTTCATACCTAGGTGACGGATTTCCTCAAGAGCCTGGCGATTCAGGTGAAAGTCAGTTATGGCTTCTATGGCGTAGTCTCACTTAGTTATGGTTATGTATCGGGTTCAAAACTGTTCAGGGCGCGTACCGCTACCGTTCTGTGATATCATACGGTTTCTTGTCTTGTGTATGCATGACATGAAACCGCTATGAACTATGAGCACGTAATTCACGCAATTCACCTGTCGATATCCGAAACTGTTGGTCTGATCGTTGATTCCACTGATCAGCTATAGCCGATACTGTTTACAGTCGATGCAGGGTGCACAATTTCAGGAGTTTAGTCAGCTCGGTGGTCTCCTTCGAAATTCAGCTGCGGAAAATGAACTTGGAGTACTGTCGGAGTAACACCGGATATTAGATGGACTGAGGGTTTCCAAAGAAAAGGTGTTGCTTTCTTGTAGACTTCTGTGGGCAACTTGCAGTTCTCTAGGTTTCCCTAAAAACCGTACTCTTTGCTGAAGAGTGGTAGGTGATGACATAGGGTTATAGTTAGTTCATTTTACCGGAACAAGAGAACGTAGATTTGGGCTGCCGATACACGGGTGGAATGGTCTCAATCTTTCAGATAGTGTTCCTGCGCCAGTGATTTAAAAGGAAACTGAAGAAACCAATTCAAGCGGCAACCAGCTATCTCTCGTAGAAGTCACTGGATTCGGACAGAGCAATGTTCTGCTGTAGAGGATGTGGCAAACGTTGGAATAAGTGACTAAATTTGTGTGTGTACACGCAACCGAGAATACGCTATGATTCAATCGTGAAAATACCGAAGAAATCTCCCCAAAGCTTGAAAAAACGGTGACTCCTGGTCTGTATACTCATTTTTCCAGTTTTCCCTTAGTTTTCACTGGTAAGCACTTTGTTTAAAGTTATGGTGACAGTGATAAGGTTTCGAGATTTCCTCGGGTGATGGAAACTAGGACACTCACTAGCATTTGCATCAAAAATACGAATGAACAGATGACTTTCCTCACAGGAACTGGAATTCTGTTGTATGCCTGTCCTACATTCGATCCACCGTACAGTGTATCACGTGCTCACGTGATAATGGAGTTCTCGTTCGAAGCTTCAGATTATTGATTAGCCTTAAAGCCACATCACACGATTGTTCAGTCAGGTTGGATTAGGAAGTAACCAATGTCCTATCTTGCAAAGGTGTTGTATTTCCAATGGTTTTTAATGTAACCTAGGTGATATACATGAAAAAGCGGCAAACATTACTTCGCGTCGATCAAAGTTATAAGTCCTGTGAGCGAGGTGCTTGGTCCTATATCACCACTATGTAAGGGGAAGTTCTGATTTAAACCCAAACACGCAACGGTATATGTTGTATCAAAATTACACAAAGCAAAAAACTCAGACTTTTAAGACAAACGTCGGTTCAGCTAGAAGAATGCCAGTAAACAAAAGGCGAAGGGCTGGGGAACACCATGGTTAGAGTAGCGTCGACGGAACCGCCTTGGATGCATGGTATGTCCCCTGGTAAACGATATCAGCCGCAACGCAAGCTGCCTAACCCAAAGAACAAAGGGTCATACTGCAGGTGTCTGTATCACTGTAACATGGTGGAGTCAGTCATACAGACACAAATCCACCGGCTACTGCCAGACGGGTTTTAACTCACTATCTCAATTAGGGTCACCGGGTTTCATTAGCACTAGCATCTCAATGGAAAAAGGAATTCTGCCCCTACAAAAGAAACATTCGGTGAACACCGAGACGCTTGCACGATTGTAGCATTCCTAACCCTCTACCAGATAACTGTCATTATAATCAACGTCACCCTCCTCTTCCTCATCGTCACATCAATCATCATTACCGTCATTATGGCCCAGTCGCGCTCTCAATGGCGCTCGTGCATCAAAGCGATTGCCTTCAATGCATAGCTCCTTTTCCAACCCCCCCCCACTTGAAAGCCCACTGACAATGCTGGATTTATGCACCAATTTACCAGCTCGCGCCTGCAATGCGCAGCTACTTACCACCCCTCCCCCAAATCATCGGTGAACGAAACTGCGGCAGATGCAACCACTGTACGACGAGTACGCGGTTATTACAGCGACAATGATGATGATGATGATGACCGTCATTATTGGCGGCAACATACCAGCAATACATACTAGCATTCAACTACCATACAACCATAAGAGAAGGGTGTAGGATCACCAGGAAGGCAACAAGACAAACAATACTCAGTTTGACTGCAGTCGCTTTCATTTACGGATGTGAATTCATACTATTACGAAATCGTCACCTCTTTGCAGAGTGCAGGGTGTTTTGCCTATGACACAGCTTTATCAGGCCCACTCAAGCATCGAATATCAGTACCGCTTAAGTTCCGGAGAAATATTTCCACCGGTCCCGAACATAACTTGGTCCGACGAACTATCAGGCGTCAAGGGAAAATGAGCGGCGCGCCGACTGGGAAGCCTGGTGGACACAAAAAGCTAGGAAAATGGAAAAGGCCCAGAAAATCTGAAATGCCCGAAGGTTATCTCAGTTGATCCATGCAGCCGACCCCCAGAAACCTGCTGTGAGCGAAACCATCAAAGATCAAAACGGAGTGACCATCACGAATAAAGAACGCCTCGAACGATGGGTCGAATACTTAGAAGAACAGCTATTGTGGCCACAAGCTGCCACTCACTGGAGTCCACAGTTGTGCTAGAATCCTGTAAGTTGAACGTAGAACCACCTACGGTCTCTGAGATTTATGACTGCATATGTTCTCTCAAGTGCCTCCGAGCTTCGGGTCCAAAAGACCTCCCACCAGCACTGTTCAAAGATGGGGATTATGTCCTCAGTCAGTGCTTGTCTGATATTTTTACGTGCATTTGGGGAATGGAGACTGTCCCAGAAAACCGGGGAGAGTCAGTGATAGTGCCCGTCTTAAAAAAAGTTGCACGTAATAGGTGTGTTAATCACAGAGGGTTAGCTAGACTCCGGTTGTAACACGACTGTCGACGTCACTAGTGTTTGTCGCCTTATCCTGATTCAAGAGCAGAAAGCAAGATTCCAGCCTGGTTTGGATTACGTTACGACAAGTAGGCGGTGATTACAGTTGACAATGATGATGATGATTCCGATAGGTGCTAGAACAACGACAAACGACCCACAACTTTAGTATTCCTGGAATTTCAAGGCGCATTCGACTCGGTTGGCCGGCCTATGCTCCTTAACATGCTTGACCGAAGGAACACCACAAAAGTTCGTTAAAACCATAAATTCTTAGTATTCTCAGACTCAGAGTATACGAAGAATTCTCTGAAAGCTTCCTACACAAACCGATGTCCGTCAGGGCATCCATGAAATACTGAAACGAACGCTGAAAGGTCTCCAAAACACCGGTGTTCAAATAGCATGTGACGAAAACCTTGTTGATCTGGAATATGCAGACAGCATCGTTCTCGTATTCGAAGAGGAGGATGAACTAACCAAAGTCACTTCGTTCTTTGGTATGAGCTTTGCACACACGAAGTGTAAGGTCATGCTTCTGGGCATGCAGCCACTAAACACGCCACTTACGTTCAAGGGAGGGACTCGAAGCTGTGGATCTTTTCATGCTCTATTAGTTCTGATTTCAGTGTGACGGATGAGATCGGTGCTCGGATTGCGTTTGCTAATTTGTGACACCTACGGAGTCAAGGCGGTATATTCCTGAATCTCAAGGGACGTGTGTACCAAGCTATAGTGTGGGTTGTTTTGTTTTGTGGTTGTGAGACTTGGCCCGTTCGAGCACGGGAACTGAGACGTCTTCAGGTGTTCAACAGTCATTGTCCCAGAGTCAAAGCTTGTGTGGGTCGGTGTCCGAGAATCCATAACGAGGCAATCAGAAAGCGAGTAATGTAAAGCGAAAACTTCAGTTGAGGAATGTATCCAGCAGCAGAAGCTGAATTGGTTCAGCCATGTGATGCGCGTACCGAACCATCGTTTGCCAAAGAGATTGCTTCACAATAAGGCTTTCAAATAACTCATGGTTGTATCGAAGTGAAGCATCAGTGGTGAACACTGATGTCATACTTTAGACGATAATGATGATTTTCATTTCACGTTACCGTGTCAAGGTCTGTTGTTTGCGGACTCTTCGCTTTCTTCGGTGGTTGAGTGCAGATAACACACGTTCCAAGAACATTGACCTGCTAGGTTTAATCTGCCGATCTAACGCCTCGATGTCGTTACCAAGTACCCACTTAAGCATTATTCCGTTGTGTACCCACTGCAGCCAGATAGAGCGTGTCGGTCACGAGGAATGACCAGTTACGTCGCTGCCAAACCAGACAGGGGTAAAAGCCGATAGAAAGATAGTTGTATGTGAGATATCGATTTTCACCTAAAATGGCGAATGTTTAAGAATAGATCTACCTTGAGTCTATTCCAAAGCTCACTTGGCTTTGATCAGTGTTGCAATTGTGTGTGCACCACGCCCAAACTCCTCATGGTGAAGTGAAATTAGATTAATCTATCGGTTAAGGTAATTCAAGTTGGAAAGAGACAAATTATAGCAGATGTGTTTGCAACTACCAGTTTCCTGGTAGTTGGTCAAAAGCTGTTGATATTATGACTGGGACAGTTAGTTGGGGAACCAGGAAAGTTTGATTGTTACGAGGACAAATCAATAGAGGACGCTTCGGAAACAATGACTGTTCACATTAGTGCAGAATCCTGAACCCATATGTCACACATTGGACCATACGTAGCTAAGAACCTCGGGATGGGAAACGACGTGGGAAAAGAGATCTGGCACAGGTAGTTTGTAGTGCAAGACCTTACAATAAAAAACAGTAGAGAAATCGTGCTTATTTTTACCACTGTCGGAAGGCTATTCCGAACATAGCTGTGCTGATCAGAAGGAATTTGCTAGATCAGGTGGAACAGTGGATAGTACGTAACAGTCAGGATTCTAACAGATACGGTTTCACCGACTGAAGAAACAGCATCTAAATTTCTGTTGGGCGCTTTCCTACGTGAATTTGTGTGTAATCTTCGAGTACGGAAGTGGATCATATTCGTCATCATTACCTTATGTTCGGTTACCAGCCTAGTTTGCCGAACATGGTACTTCTAGCAATCGATGCGAATGATTCTAAGCCTTCAAATTGTGACTCTCTATCGAACAAAACCTATCGGGCAC
This sequence comes from Opisthorchis viverrini, assembly GCF_000715545.1. Taxonomy (NCBI): domain Eukaryota; kingdom Metazoa; phylum Platyhelminthes; class Trematoda; order Opisthorchiida; family Opisthorchiidae; genus Opisthorchis; species Opisthorchis viverrini. The sequence goes on from NW_008751932.1 coordinate 135,126, forward strand.
AAGTGTTGAAAGATACACTGACCATTTTAAAATCACAAGTTGGTGACAGAGAGGAACGTTTGCTGAGCTTAGTCCTCTCTTGAGACATTGTTTCGGTACCGTAACTAATCAAGGTCAACGACGGGGTCAGTAAAACGTCTAGAATGCACTTTCGTCACTACGACTCAAGTTTAATCAAAGTTTAACGCCTGCTCAAGTAACCTTTCGCGATAGTTCCACATTAAGATGGCAAAATAGTTCGATAGGCGTCTAAAAATGATCCAAAAGTAGATGGCACAAGAGGTTTTACCCTGGGCAGTGGAATTTGTCCGAAAATAGAACACTCAGTGGATTATAGAACCATGAAATTAGTAATAATTTACGTTTTGAACAAGTAGACGAAACAGGCATGGCAAGCATGAGTGATTCGGAAAGAATCCGTTTCTTGACGTTTGAGAAGATACCACGATGTTGTGGGATTCCTCTGCACCAAGGAGATTTTGATCCCAATGACAATTAGAATGTACTCTTCATCGAAAAGTTACGGAAAGAGGACAGAGGAACAGGCCC
>NW_008751932.1:135791-155314 GCF_000715545.1 Opisthorchis viverrini
ATCCGTTTCTTGAGGTTTGAGAAGATACCACGATGTTGTGGGATTCCTCTGCACCAAGGAGATTTTGATCCCAATGACAATTAGAATGTACTCTTCATCGAAAAGTTACGGAAAGATGACAGAGGAACAACAGGCTCAATGGGAGACATACAAAGAATAATGACAGAATTGATAGGAACAAAGGGTATGGCGAAGAACGCTTTTTCCTGCCTATCGTCAGAAAACCGCACGAATATACGTGAAAATATACACCAGTCTTTTAGGTAAAAAGAAGAACCTAGAAAAAATCGAATACACAATGGCCAACACACACTAGTGCTGTGTATATTCACACGATTTTTCACAGTTTGGTCTGATGCACACGATATTGCGCTTAGTTCAATACATCGTTTGTTCTAATGGCTCTCGAAGATGCTTGAAAGGAACAGGAAGTGTTCTGTCTCTAAAGACAGCTTCAACGTGTGGATCAACTAGACTTATCTAACAGGGACACGGATCTCTCGCGGCAGAGCTTCTAGGGACGGAACCCTGAACGCGGCGAGGTTTTGGCTCCACGGAACAAGTCACTGTGTCCCTGACCGAATATGAGAGAAAATACAACTTCTTGGTGTTTCCAGACAATTAAGAAGAGAAGGCACAAACCCGACGAGCTTCATTTTTATTGTTTCTAATCCTAGATGTGCTCCAGGCAGGCCGTAGCTACAACCCAACACTATATCACCAGCACGTATACACTGAATGAGAAAATCGAGAGCGGACACGACTGAAAACAGCATCACAGAGGGCACCGACAGTATCAAAGAATGCAGAAAACCAGCCGCAAACCATAAATTGCGCGCGATTTGTGAGGTTAAACAATGACTTGGCAGCGAAGTATAAAAGTCATTACCAGCAAACTCAGCTGCGCTGGTAATTGCCGTCTCCCTGGATGGGGACCCCGAGACGGGCCACATCAATGGTTAGAGACTTTGTCAGACAAGGCCCAGTTGCGCCCTCAATGGCGCTCGTGCATCCAAGCTATTGCCTTCAATGCATAGCTCCCTTACCAACCCCCCACTTGAGAGCCCACTGACAGTGCTGGATTTATGCACCAATTTATCGGCTCCCGCCTTCAATGAGCAGTTGCCCCCCACCCCCCAAATCATCGGTGAACGAAACTGCGGCGGCTACAACCACTGTACGACGAGCACGTAGTCATTACAGCTGACAATGATGATGATGTTGCTTTGTGAGGTAGTATTTAGTTAACTTCGACAGACTCTGTTCACTAAATGGGTCGACAAAACGCTGTAGTAATCATTCTCTTCCAGCGATGCCAAAAATGCTAACAGGTGTGCACCGTTGGTTTTTTATCTGGTACTGAAGTGTCAAAACCGAAGATATTACTGAGACGGTTGGCTTCCATTTTTATTGGTTGAATAAACTGCCCTACCTATGGACACCCCGACCTTTGTGAATGAGCCACTTTGTCCTCCACGGCTATCTGAGGAATGGAGAACAGAGCCTATTCGCTCTGATGTGGATGAATCATGATAGGAAAAGAAAGTTAGGTGCGGGCCACGTGTTGGAGGGTAGGTATGATGGGGGAAACTGGTGATAGATACATGGAGTTATGCACCTTTGTAGTGTATATTACATACATGGTTCATCTTACAGTACACGTTCAGGGAAAGCTCAAAATAAAGCGGTTAGACGGAACAAGCGGTGCGTGCCTGCGAGTAGTGAGGACATCGGTAATGTTCACTAACACACAGTGCAATTTGGTTCCTAGCCCTGTAGAGCCACTCATTATATATGGAGTCCCAAGAAGCCAGATAAAACCCCCAGCAACTACGAAAAGACGCAGGTCCCAGTTAGCCACAATGGCGATGTAAACGGATTCAGTGAGCGATGTTGCGGAATTTTGGTAGGTTGGCTGGATCAATTTGAGGTTATCTTATGCGCTCAACTTGGTTGGTACATTCGAGCAAACATCGTCAGCACGCCCTGAAGAGGACTACCATTATTTGAGAATTGTCGAGAAGGACTAGACTAGGATTCACGATAAACTACCGCTGTCTACTGTAATGACGAATGGAAGGGTGTCCTAATGTTATAATCACCTCCAGGTAATGCAAGAGAAGCTCAAGATGATAAGCTAAATAGTCTTGATATTCTATTCCATCATTAGAGACGCCCTTCGGCGTTCGTAAGGCGTAGACGAACATTCACAGAAAGTACATGCGACACAGATGTATCACGTATGTATGCTTATGTTGGACAGTTTTCTGGACAGTATTTATGCTATCTGGTCCACTCCGATAAACAGCACTGCATTGTAAAAGTCTGCCCCCCCCCCGCGTCAACAATCGGCACAAGTCTATCACCAGTGAATGTAGTGGACACGTAGAAAGTACTGTCTAGGTCACAACTTCGAGGCTTACCGAGTTACAATTTAGCCATATTGCATTGCGTTTACCACTGATTTCTAGCAATCCCCACTGCTTATGTTGTGACTCCCGGTATCTGATAGGTTCCAGTCATTGGCTGGTCGATCATCGGCAGAATCAGCTTGCGACAATAATAAAGGTACATCCATATAGCAAATTATAAGTGGGAGCGGAATCAGACCGAGCGAATGTCATTCGCCCTGAACACCTTCGATGGCTATGTACAACATAGTCGATTTGTGGTCCTCAGGTGACGTACTGTCTTCTGCCCAAAAACGCCGTGGCTGATAGGTGCGAACTGTAAGGGTAGTCTTTTTAGGTTTCTTATTTATAGTACTTTTCTTATGTATATTATACTATTTTTCTTTTCATATTTTTTAGCCTTCCGCGGACACTGAATGTACTGTGGAGAAAACCAGCTAGGCCTGGCTTTCTAGTCGGTGATCTCCTCAGGAGAAAACCATCCAAAAAGAGGATATCTATCACGACAGTCCACTATGGCATTTCTCGCCAGCCAACAATTTGAATTAAACCTCCTTACAAAGAGAGGCCACCACGAAGGCAGAGTAAAAGGCTCCTTATACTATGACCCGCTCCTTCTGCAAGGCAATACTGCAGTGAACGATACAATACATGCAATAGCCCACTAAGGTTCAGTACCCGAACAACGTAAATCGCATTGGTCAGCACGCCGGCCACATTAGAAGGCATCCTGGAGGCCATGAGGAATACGGTATATGAAGTGGGGGGTATCAAAGTAATATGGTCGCACATCAGCCTACTGCTTAGCGGAACAGCCATGTGGTGAAACAGTACCGTACGAGTACCCCCAGGCATTTGAATCACGTTCGATATCATCGTGTGTCGGAGCAAGGTCAAAAAAGTACACATGCATTTCACGCGCACCTGATGGCCAAGATTACATGTGCACTCGGTACTCAAGCGCACAGACGGCCATCTATGACTAACTGTGACAGCGAAAACAACCGCTCGAGAACCGGTGTGGGCGTGCAGGAGACACACTGATTGGTCGAAAAAAGATTGATCACCAAATATAGTCACAAGTGAATGATATAAATAGAACGCTGTATTTCCACTAATACACCGTTTTTCCGGCCGCCTTCTTGTCTTATGACTGTAGCCCGGTAGTCGGGGAGGGTGAAGACACACAACACAAAGTCACCAATGGGTCTCAACTATAGACAATGTGCAAACTTAGTTGGTGTTAACAGGATATCCAACCAAATCCCTCGTTTGTGGTCCTTTTTCAACTGGATGTGCTGTACAAAGTCCGCCTCATGTCACAGTTGACGCGATATGTGACCTGACACTTTCTATGAAGTTGGTGGAGAGCATGTTTTCGGTAGTGGTGGGATGCTGAAATCTCAGGTGTATTCATTGGTAACTGATCAGGTAGCTGTTGACCTGTTCACCGAGCTTCGCGATTGACTTGAAGACGTTTTGTCACCGTTCGGGGAGACATCATCAGAGCACTCACCCAACCGTGCACTGATCATGTTTCCTCGAATGGTGACGAAACGTCTTCAAGTCAATCGTCAAGCTTGGTGAACAGATCAACAGCCACCTGAACAACTGGTAGGAGCGCGTTATGTGAAGGCACGGACGATGTGTAGCTTACATTCAAATGCTCAAACAGATCCGTCAGACAGTCAGCTTACGGCGAGGCATCTGCTACCATTCTGCCCGTCTGAACTCGAATTTTGCTCTCAAGCGCAACGCACAGACGATGTGTAACTTGCATTCATGTTGTTAAACAGATCCTTCAGACAGTCTGCTTACGGCGAGGCATCTGCTACCATTCTATCCGTCTGAACTCGAATTTTGCTCTCAAGCGTGAGGTCGCATCACTCACGTCACTATTGTTTTAACACTAAGTTGAGTGTTACCCGAAAAATCCAACACTGGTCCGCACAATTATAGTGGTGAATTTGTAACTCACGTGTGACTGGCTTTCCCCGTCACTAAATGCTGATCACCATCGTCATCAACAACAAAGACTAGTAGCAAATAAAATATTCTCATGGGTTCAGTTTGGTAGAATCCAACTTTTTTTAACGTTAATTCCAGAATTTTGCTTATCCCTTCGTAGTAGCCACAAGTGAACCTGGCTAACGCCAGTCAAACACACAACACCTCAATATGTATGGTACACTGAGCCCGGACAGACGGACAAGCCAATCAGCATTGCGACACTGTTTGTTGTGCAGGAAGCTGAACCTGACATAGCAGCGGACTGAAAGTACAGTGATGCGCTTTTCCGTGAATCGGATCGCTGAATCAGTACAAAATCATTAAGCTTGGGCTATTACGTCAGGATCACGCTCACCGTGACACCACAACATACATCGACGCTTGTGTTTAGCCCCGTACTATCAGGTCGAGATACACAGTCTGCGCCGAACATCATATGTCTTGTCTACATCACCAGCGCGCACAGGTGGACAGAGGAAAGTTACCTGTGCAACAGACAGTCATATATTAATGTGACGATTCGATTGGCTTACATGTACCACAAGGGATAGCCTACTATTAACTAAACGGGGGTCAAAGAACGCATTTTGACGGTCAGTATTCAATAATGACATCGGAAGTTTGGGATAGTAGCAAATGTAATATTCTCACGGGTACTGTTTGACAGAATCCAACTTTCTTTAACGTTAATCCCATAATTTCGCTTATCCCTTCGTAGTAGCCACAAATGAACCTGGCTAACGCCAGTCAAACACACAACACCTCAATATGTATGGTACACTGAGCCCGGACAGACGGACAAGCCAATCAGCATTGCGACACTGTTTGTTGTGCAGGAAGCTGAACCTGACATAGCAGCGGACTGAAAGTACAGTGATGCGCTTTTCCGTGAATCGGATCGCTGAATCAGTACAAAATCATTAAGCTTGGGCTATTACGTCAGGATCACGCTCACCGTGACACCACAACATACATCGACGCTTGTGTTTAGCCCCGTACTATCAGGTCGAGATACACAGTCTGCGCCGAACATCACGTCTTGTCTACATCACCAGCGCGCACAGGTGAACAGAGAAAAGTTACCTGTGCAACAGTCACATATTAATGTGACGATTCGATTGGCTCACATGCACCACAAGGGATAGCCTACTATTAACTAAACAGAGGTCAAAGAATGCATTTTGACGATCAATAATGACATCGGAAGTTTAGGAAATTGATCAATGTAGGTAGGGTGACAAAGCCTTTCCGCTGTGATGTATCATCTCTTGTAACGGTTACCCTTCCGCTAAATTACTCCTTCAATCAATTTCACACCTGCACCTCTATCCTGTTTTGTCTGTCTCACCATCACACGTCAACATCGTGACATGAATACGACCTTGATGAACAACACGTCAACAACATGTCAACTCCAGTTTCGTGACCTTTTAGGGGCGCCATGTGATTTCCCATTATTGTTTTAACGTTCCACTCATTGCAACGACATATATGATGACAGAGTATGGTCACCCCCCCACACACACACACACATCACGAAGAAGCTTTCGAAGAAGCGCGCGTCAGCTGAACGCCGCATCGGCTCTAGGATCTAGCGTCATCAGATTCGGGCCACGGACAACAAGGAACAGATTGGCGGTAATATTACCACGAGAACACTCCCTGTAACCGGCCTCTGCTCAACCTCACCAAGGACCTAACAAACCCCACTTTTGTATGCTTCATTTTTTAACATTGTATTTACACTCATACGGTGCCCTTAACTTTGTAATCTATTTAACCGTAATACTCAAATCTCTCGCTTCTGATATTCCAGCTCAACGTCTACTTACTAGAACTCTAATACCCTTTCTTGGGGAGCGTATAAACCATTACGGAAATCGGAAAGTTCGGCGGGAGAGTTGTTTCCACGATGACCGAGGACAATGAAGAAAATTCTGAGTCGCGGAGTTTTCCGCATCGATGGTAATATTTCCTCGAGATGCTGGTGGGGAAAACACGTCTTTCAGGTTGCAACCACTCAACAATGGATCTAACAAGCTGTGGACACAGCAAGCCGAACGAGTGTCTGCGGTGTGGGGCTCTGATGACTGAGGCCATACGTTCAATAACCTAAATCAAATGTGTTATTCAGCCTGGACGAGAGGATAAGGCGTATGCAAGGGTCCGTTTCCTCAGAGCTAGCGTGCAACTTTGCAAAATACGATATCACAATGTCCAACAGGCTTAAAGCATCCGTGTGTCCACTGGATCGCGAATTTGGGTATCGGTCGAAGCAACTGGAAAGCGAGTGGCTCATCGTTCGAGGACTCAGAGACACACGTACATGCATATGATTTATTCGACCAAGTATTCGCCGAACAGATCTCATAGTCTTCTGCAGTACCGAAAGCATGCGCCACACACGAAGCCTGTAGAGAAATCGCTTGGATGATGAACACACTGGTGAACAGACACTTGTTTTGCTGAAACAACTACTGTACCGAAGCTGAGGAGAAAAGTTTGCAGACTATATGCGGTGGAAATAACCTTATGTGGGCTAGCGTTGACAAACGACTATTTACGGTAGATCAATCATGACATTTTTTTGCCTAAATGTTCGTTTGCCAGAAGGTCCAAGGGGAACATCACTACTGCCGACGTGACGCACCTAAGACAACATGGAAGAAAGCATTCCACCTTGCGCCTTTCTGGTAGGCCCTATGTGGACAGGGGTTTAGTTGCGTTAGCAGTACTGCTCTCTTCGTCTACATCATATATATGCGTGATTCCATCCAGGATACGAAAGTCCCGTTCGTTTCTCCTACAAGGTATCTGCTAAGTGGCGTATCATATCACTCAGACGAATGAGAATGCCCTTCGGTTCATATTTTTCGGATGCTTGAAGCTTACACCAAGAGCTGGGATTACGTCGTGAAGGAAGGTCGAGCATGGCGTAAAAAACTTAGTTGCATTGAGGAGCGTGACGACATCCCATAGACGACTTCAATCATACGTACGTCATAGGACACCAATAACCGGTTTCAATCTTGTTGTCGCTTACCGGGTAGATAGTCCTCGAAGTTCCACCTCATTTCAGACTTGAATGTCGAATCGGACACATGTGCAGATAAACACCCATCCGCCAACGAGTCTTGTGAGCAGGTGACTGAACCGGACTTAAGCTAAATCCATTGTTTACCGTCTACTTCCACTGAATAGACTTGGAACGATATTCAAGATATCAAAGTCTTTCTCTTCAAATGGCACTACTCATGACGTTGATGAGATTTAGCTGGATGTCCGATTAAACTCATCTTAATTCCCAAATTGGTGTTTACTTCCACATAATAACAAATTGGTTCTAATCATCAAGTGAGAACTAGGCCAATCTGGTGAGCCACCGATGACACGAAACAGGTAAGTGGTCGTTCAGGAGTTTTGATCTACCATTTGAGTAGAAGAGAGAGAGAACATCTCGAATATCGTTCCGAAAGAAGCATTAAACGGCCTTTGCGCAACACCCGTAGTTGAATAAGATTATTTTTTTAAAAGTCTCGGTTACTTTAGTATAATAATCATAGTCGTTCAGCTGTAACACACTTTCGGTGTCTATCCACCATGCCAACCGAAGCAAGCACGAGGGCTGGGATACTGCCAGGTCGAGAAGCGGAGGTCGGGTTCGAATCACGAACCCTCCGGTCACTAAATTCGCGCTCTAACCACTGAGCCATTATTAGGAGCAATGTGGTACACCCGCACTACCAAATGAACAGAATCGTGGCTGGTAACCCAGAAAATCTGTACAGTGAAATGACTACCAATAAGGTTGGATAGGATGCTGATTGTAGGTCACTGTGGACTAAATTGCCTGGTAGCGAAACTTAGAGTAGACTAATCGTACAAATGAGAATAAATGGAACATCGATATTTGTTGTGAGTAATCACCAAAAAGCATCCCTGACCCCATGCTTATTGCATAGGTGATTTCTAACTATTCATCTCTTCCGACTTGGCCTTTCTTTGTCTAAACTCAGCTTCCTTTGTTCCTTCCAGATTTTTATGCCAGCAACTGGGTGAAGTTGTGTTAAACTGCCGCTTCATGGCTTTAAGATGATTGGAAATAAATTAGATGTAGACAAAGAACAAAATACTAAAGATGAAGAATTACTGAAGGCATATTTTAACAGAAAAGCAATTGAATGACTGCTCGCAACAAAACGCCAACCAACTGGGTTTGTTCAACGTCAGTTCGTGCCCTATCCTAGTCAGTGCTGTAATAACCTGACTGGTGAGGAAAGACTACAACCGAAGGACGACGTTTACCCCATCAGGCTTAAAACGCTCTCCTTTTTAAAGCAACACCACCTATACAACAAAGGGATGAACATCGAAAAGAACAGACAAGTTCGAATGATGTGCGTGCATGCATCTGACTACTCAAATCCGTATGAAAGTAGGGCTTCGTTTAGGAACAGCAAAAGACTTCACAAGCTGTCACAAGCTGCCTATTTCTATGCTCCATCGGGATTAGTTGCCCACACACTGATCTGGAAACCAACTGGTTCATCCATGCCAGCTGGAATGCTTAAGTTAACTCTGGCAGATCGGGAACCATGTAATCATACGAATGTGACGCTTCTCAGAGGCCGGGGAGGGAAAACGATTAAAAAACAACGTGCTGATTTTTTATTCAGTATTGCGCACTGTTTGTGTGCGAAGTGTCCTAAAGCCAACTGTGTGGGAGCACTTCGTTAGCATCACTCATGTCGTAGAAGAGAGACTGCATCAAACGCATTGTGGGTGTGATTCTCTCTCTCTCTCTCTGCAGACAACAGGCCATTTTTTGGTTCAAGCCTGATTACACAAACCCGCGAGAATTGCAAACACCACGTTGTGACTTTGTGTGTACAGCATCTTCCCACAAATAATACACTGGGGCGAAGTAGCTTTAAAATCCGACGTTCAAGTTTCTAGATCACATCTGTTGCGTTATTGATCATCAGTGATGCCTACTAACAAGATGTACTCTCAAGATAGGCTAATCGATAAGTAACGTCACATGCCGATCGGTTACTGAGTGGCTGAAAGCGGAAAAATATCCAAGAAAGGCATGGGGATAATTAATAGACAGACCACCAGCAAGTTGAATAGATGGAAAACTTAGAGAAACCCTCAGTATCTCACTCGAGAACACAAAAAGGAGTCATGGGGAACAAGTTCTGGAAGGCCGCGGGAGGATGCTGAGGGTTGTACCTACTCAAACAGAGGATGATTCAAAGTGGAGAAGTGGTCACAACTCCAAAATGCACTAGACAAGTTCTAGGGTTATTACTATCCGTCTCTCATTTACACTACACACAGGTGAAGAGAGCCCTCTGTATGAACGCTTTGCAAACGCATGAGATGCTGAAAAGGGCACAATATCACATGGATTGGAAGAAAACGTGAGCAAAAGTTCACTCTTGATGGCTAAGCCGATTCAATACGCTATTTGTAAGAACTCAACAAGATTTGGATGCATCTGTTCAACTACCTTATTCTAGGGAATCGACTCATTGTACCATTATATTCATCTAGTGGATTCGTCGGCTTTTACTTCGAACCGGAATCTCATCGAGAATATCTGGAAAAACACGATGAGACGAACAGACAAACGTAATCGCATCGTCCATATAACCACACAATTGGATATAAGATACGAAGCTTCATGCAGCCTCGGACGAATGTGATAAAATATATCCAAACAATGTATAGTAACCCCCCAAAGAGAGACTATTGCGGAGAAAGGAGCCTTCCGGCCTGTCCTCGGGCATGGGGTCTAAAATTAGTGAGCCGTGTGGTAACAAATTAGATGAAAATTCTTATGGCTGTTTGCAATGGCCAATTAGGCAAATAGTCAGAAGGCCTCGACAAGATTCGTCGGTGGGTATAAGTGTGCTACAACTCGAACCGAATTTCTTCACATCAAACACAAGTTCCTGTTGATGGCTTGAAACAAACTACTTGAGGTATTCGCTAGTCCGAATGTCATTTTTGACCTAAGGTGTAGCTTTTGTACTTCTTTTCTCTCGTTTATTTTTCAAAGCATCATATCGGGGTTTTCGTTCACATGCAACTACATCCAACCATCAGTGCTTTTGCTATCTAAAATTGATATTTACGGGCCAGAAACAGCTGTATCCTGTTGACAAACAATATGCCATGTGTTACCTGGGCTACCAAGCTCCCGTTTGTCTACTCGCTGGGTCGTTTCAGCTGTAGCGCGTTACTGCGACACAGAATTTCAGTGCAGTTTGAAGGTATGAACAGCGTGTGCTTGATCATTTTTCGGTATTTTTCGCTCTGAACCCTGTCTCTCTCCTATCTTTTCCCAGTACACTAAAAGTTTCGGTCCTCACCTCGTTGCAAAGCAGCCAAACTCCGGTAATCCTCATCATCATCGTAAGCATGACATCCGTGTTCAACACCGATGCTTCATTGCCGTGAAAACTCCGGTAATAACTACAGGTATATTGTCACGGATACAAAATTCGCCCATTAAAACTAGCAGTTGGGGTATAAATATTCTATAATAACCAGCTATATGACGATTAAAATTCGATTTCGTGAGCCATGAGGGTAGTGTAGGAAGGTATGAACTCGAGCTAAATGCAGTCCCTTGAAATGCGAGCGCAGGCGTCAAACCCATCTGGTGGTAGTGATGGTGGGATTCCTGAGTTTTATTCACACTGGATATCCCCTTACTATACCTGTATAGCCTAGTTGTGAACAGGTAACACGCGATCAGTAAACTGGATTATGTATCAGAACCGCGTAGTTCGAAGGTTTCACCTAGTCCTTGAAAGACCTTTCTACATCTTATACGAGATCATGAGGCTTATGGACTTTCTTTGAGAAGCAAATAGTAGACTTTCTGGGGAGGTGGGTCGTGGCCTCTTTAGAAATACGAAATCCCACAAAAATATGATATGTCATGCTTGTGGTGAACTTTCCGGAGGGTTACGCTTGATAAAATCGCTATGACGCAATAGCGGTCAGTTCTGCAGTCATTATGATAGTAACAGCGTTTTACACTCTCATGAAGAATCTAATTCGTGCATCTCATAGTAAAGTCTTTATGCATTCAGTAACTATCTGGGTGTGGGTAAATTCATTACAACCTTGCGAATCCATATTTAACAGAGTCTTTTTTAGAGAGTTGGGAGTATCAAAATACTTGAGTAGGCACGATGTGAAAACTACAGAGAAACGTTTCATTTAGTTGAACATTTTCTCCCAGACAAGTTGCTGCGCAATCGATTCTCAGTGGTGCTCCAGTTTTCCACACACAAAACACGTAATCCAAATTCCAGTGGGCTGGTTGTCTGCTTTGGACAGAAAACCTGTCACAAGAGACATGTTACACACGTATTCGTTTGAAACTTACGTCAATAAGTTATCATTTCCTAACTGAACACAGTGCGAGTGAGTAGACTCAATCTACAGCAAGTGAACAAAAGCTAATGAGTTGATGCGCTTGGTGGTCTGATTGCATGCTTTTGAAGTCGAACAAAACGCACCATACAGTGTGTCCAACACGAATTGTACCAGCTTCATCTTGGCACCAAGGTTCTGAGGTATTTCGGTCTGCATTTTGTAAGTCGCGACATATCCTGGCATGGCACTGATAGCAATAAATTCAGTTGCAATATTACAACTATATTAAACCAAGAAGTTTCGTACCGTGCACAGAACCATCTCGCCTCCAAAATCTATACAAATGTATAGAGGTGATTTGACAAAAATACTCTACGGTATTCTCGAGTCATGAAGAATGTGCATGCACGGAAAGCACAACACTGATGATTGGGGACTTGTGTAAATTTTAGCCATTTCAACAAACGTCTGGATGATCTTGTGTGAAACTAAGCTCAAGATTGAGTTGTGAAACAATTCAGTCTGTATTTGGGTGAAAAGCAACGGCCATAGTTTTGAACGGGTGTAACATATTTTGAAATGCAGGTGATGTGTCCGGTGTTAGACCAATATATATCATGCGCGAATGAGCTTCAGTTAATTCGATCTAGGTGAACCGACTGTACAAAGGAACAAAACTGTGGAGATGCACTTACCTTGGTGGGCCTTCTGGTGACTGGTGTTAGTTCGGTTGTTTCGTCTGAATCCGGACAGACCATTGATTCGCTCAGTCGTTGAAGACGGTAATCAGCGCTCGCATAAACACCTCGTACAAAGCGCTGTGTCTGTAACTGTTTCTGCCGTTCGCTTGGAGTCATGCCACTGACTACGGCAGTACCCAGGTTCGCGGAGTCAGTTTCCAGATACTGACGATGCTTTGGTGTAAAAAGAGACACAGATAGAGATAACAGGAATCATTTGATCGACCTCGACACCAAGCGAGACGTATGGTCAAACATATTTTGAAGTGGCTCCAGCACTCACGTACTGCTAGCCCCAGGAGTACAATAACGAAACACCTGGTTGTTAGCGTATAACACGTCAACATCTTTCAAAGTTACTATTATATCCACATAACGATTTATACTAGAAATTGTTGAGGCCACTACTGACCACGTTTTCGACTTTCCCACATAGACAAAAACAACTTCGCTTACCTAATGAATATCATGAGAGGCGAAGCAGGTGGTGGGCTATCGATGAGTTTTCAGCGGCCTTGTGTGCGTGTGCCCGGTTAAGGAAACACTAGCGAATAACGTTGCGCTAACGACAAGATATCACAGCTCCACTTTCTTTCTTGTGCCCACTAAATAACACATTTACACCTTGGGTTGTCCTCTCCAATTCCATATTTCGCCCACCCCGCTGATATCCAGTTCAACCTTATGCACTCGCCACTAACCTGACGTCACGTGACATCAATGACTGATTGGCGTTTCTTAAAATCCATCATACACTGACTAGACTTTCGCTATTCTTGATAAAAATGCAGGGAACGTTAGAGAAGCAATGGCAGAGGTGCGGTAGAAATGTCACTACAAACGATGTCTTACATTGTGAATTTGCTTCTATTTAAGCTGGAAAAGGCTTCTCGATATCCTGGAAGGACCGACATCAGGAATCGGGTATGGTGAAACTTGAGTGCAAATCTTTTACACAATTGCATGTAGATGAAAGCGCTACTAAGGGATAATTGCGTCTATCAGAGGCACGTTCAGCATCGTCACTTACCGTTGTCCGTTTTTTACCTGCAGAATCAACACTGACTAGTGAAAAATGCGTTGACAATACTGACGCCTTGAAATGCCCAACCTAAGTCCAATAAATTTTGAAGCTGTCGTCCAGCGGCTTCCGGATCTGAGACGGATCTGGGAGTCCAACAAGATTGTCAATGGCACACCCGTAGGCAATCAAGAAACAGCATCTAATTATGACATATCTGTTATTGAGGCGTCGTTTATTTCAAAGTTCCAGTATTTCGAAATAATGCACCGAACCGAAGACCGACTTGAACGAGTGACGCTTCAAAGAGAATGGGACTTACCGCGGTGGAGCTCACTGTGCCATACAGGTACAGCCGCCTACTCCTTAAAACCTGGTACTACTGTAGTAGTAGTAGTGTTCCGGCACCAACTAGCTCATCGTCTTCCCGTCTAGGTCTGGGCGCCCTTGGGGTGTCCCCCGCACATCACAGCTACAAGTATTGTCGCGGCACATGGGTTGTCGTCCGATGTCACCAGCCAGGTCGTCTTATTTGTTGCCCATAAACGAAAACATGCTTACCGCGGTGGAGCTCACTGTGCCATACAGGTACAGCCGCCTACTCCTTAAAACCTGGTACTACTGTAGTAGTAGTGTTCCGGCACCAACTAGCTCATCGTCTTCCCGTCTAGGTCTGGGCGCCCTTGGGGTGTCCCCCGCACATCACAGCTACAAGTATTGTCGCGGCACATGGGTTGTCGTCCGATGTCACCAGCCAGGTCGTCTTATTTGTTGCCCATAAACGAAAACATGCGGCTGCTGACGTCTTCCCTCTCACACTTTCACATATTCCCTCTTCTACCCTCTTTCACCCTTATATGATTAATCTCTCTTTGCAGTAGAACTGACCACTTTGTTCGCCATGCATGACGCTCGAATTCTGTTTTCTCACCCCAAAAGCCGACCCGCTTCGCCGCCTTCAACGTTTGCACACTGAAGAAAGCAGGGAAGCAAGCGGCTCTTGCTCATTCGCTGGATTCCATTTGTAGTGTTATATGCTGTGCGTCAGAAACAGTGGCCCAGGAGACAAATACCTTCTTTAGGCTGATAGGGAAGCAAGCGACTCTTGTTCGTACGCTGGATTCCATTTGTAGCGTTATATGCTGTGCGTCAGAAACAGTGACCCAGGAGACAAATACCTTCTTTAGGCTGACTGCTCCTCAACATTATACCACTTCCGGCTGCGCAATTATGGTAACATGGAAGCCGCTGTCACTCGATACACCTGGGTAGATATCTTGTTGAACAACCAAGTGGAGGCGTCTCTGTCTGATTGGATGCCCGTTGGTAGTCGTCTCTATTCGTTTCACCTGGCAACTTCTGTGATAAAACCCCCAGAATGTGAGGCCAACCTCCGTCAGGTGTTAGAGCGACACCATATGCACAGACGACCCACGATCTTGGTGTTCCTTGACCCCAAAGCTGCGTGTGATTCTGTCAATAGACCAGTGCTCCTAACTACACTTGCTCAACAGGGGATGTCGCAGAAGTTTGGTAATATAGTCCGATCCTCATATTCACATACTTCTGGGATCTGGAGAATGTACGATGAACTTTATAAAAGCCTTCCTACAAAAAAGGGTGTTCGGAGAAAATGTCGGCCTTCAAATTTTTTAAAACTTGTTAATGAACAAATGGGGCGAATGCTATAGGGCTTTCAGACCAATCTGATCTCCCAGCTATCACTAACGTACCTCAAAATGATATCTTGTTAAATTTCATTTTGCTAATTACCTCCAAGCTGCTAGTCTCGCTAACTGTTTAAGAATGCCAGTGATGTTCGCTGTTTCGTCTGGTCAAACTCATATATGATGCCGAAGGCGATTCCCAAAACATCTGAAATGTGTGCTCAAATTTCCGAAAGCGAACTAACGATATCTTGATGCATTCTGTGTCATGGCGATGCTCCACTTTACACTAAGAAATTATGTGACTTACAATGCTGCCGAACTCACTATCGGCTTTTGTCTATTGATATAGTACCGTTTCATGTCCTTATTTTCTCCTGTTATGCTCAAGAAGGATTTCTGTTTCCAGATACAATGCCCCAAATTGGTTCTTAATACCTCTTCGAAATATCACCTCCCACATCCCTTATGTTCAGAAGCATGAACATGTTATTGCCGACAGCCATCACCCTCTCGACACCGACTTCCCGAAGAAGGACTGACGGACGGTAACTCGGTTTCGCTACGCAACACTGAAACTTCCACCTTGAAAGCATTAGTTCAAGCTTCCTAGTGAAGATCTTGAGCAAGCTGATGCCCTTAGGTACGTGAATCGCTTCATACGTCGCAGCGCCTGCATAGGCCTTGAGTGCGTTTCGACAACACGCACTTCGCAAGCACCAGTCTATCATCTATGGTGCCCCTAGCAAATATTACTGAAGCAACAAAGTAAGTGATGTAGGAAGAGAGAGGGAGAGAAGGGTTGCTTCGTGAATGAGCATCCTGTTGACGAGGAAGCGGAGATTTCTTCAGATATTTGCTCACCGGTATGCGTTGCATCACATACACCCACCAATGGACAATCTATTTGCGCATTTGAGTTTTCTAGTTATTGAGTCGGAATGTCGAAAGCAACAAATGGACGATATCAATGAACAGTAACAATCAAATGATATTTCAAACGTCTTTTGAGGACAGTTCAATGCGAAATGCATGCGGCCACTGTCAAACGGGCTGCTTAATGGGCTTCGCGCCCTGACGGATGGGATACTGGGGAATCTACAGAATAAGTCATGTAACCTTTCAGGACAGTTCAATGCTAAATGCATGCGGCTACTGTCAAACGGGTTGCTTAATGGGCTTCGCTCCCTGACGGATGGGATGCTGGGGAATCTACAGAATAAGTCATGTAACCGACCCCACTGACCAGCACATTGTCATATTTAACAGGAGTGCCCAGCCAATATCTCTGTCATTTGTCTCTTGGTTCTTGTGGCATGATCCATGAGGATACTCGACTACTGAGCTCATCAATGAGAATCTCCAGCTGAAATCGGCTCGATCTGACGTGGTTCTCATTCTTTTAGGTCAGGCATTTCCAGGCGCTCTCTTCTTGACGGTTTTCCGCAGTAAGCCGTCATCCCCAACCACTGCTTACACTCCTGAATAGGGCAATTTTCCTGTACGGTTGCAAAGCGGTGAGGTCTCAGTAGTTGGTGCTGATATATTGTTATTCCAGACAATAATGACAATACCTATAGAAAGTACCCTCCCGGGTCCAGTCCAGTATAACCCACTGGTTGGATGTCTGCTCACACTTTGTAGCACTATAGAGAAACTCAAACAGAAAATGTTATAGACCGTGCTGGACAAAGTTTAAATTGATCGTATCTGTTTTTTCCCCAGTATATTTAACCATTGTGCCGATATATAAGCCTTGAATGCTACCGTTACTGGAAGGACCACACTTGATATAATCTCGCTTTGTTGCAGACCAGCTAGCCACTAATAGCAGTTCTCAAAGAACGAGCTGCTTTTCTCTCCTAACCCTACATCGGTTTTGGTCAGAAACTGGTTACCTGTCATCAGTACAAACAACAACACTACACACCCACAGGGAAACTGGTTGAACTCATTAGTGGACGCGGGTATTGATTGATCAATGGCTAGTTGAAATAGATGGCTGGAGTGAAAAATGTCGTTTTTGTCTTCATCCGGAATAAGATATCGTAGGCTAGAGTGAAAAACAAACGTTCGTGACTCAACACGGTCACGCCTCACCTGAGGTGCACGATGCCGTACGACAGATTCATCGACGTCAAATTGCGTATCCTGGTTAGGCAGTTTTTGATTTCGTACACTTGTGGCTGCCTCGTAGGCGATCAAATAGGCTTCATGAAGGTGCTGGAATGCAGCTGATGCCTTGCTTTCATATCCATCTTTTCCTTTGGAAGCACCTGACGAACAGACAGAGGAATCTGGATGTAACTTTTTAGCCAACCGCAGGTAGGATTCACGGCATTGCTCTGGTGAACTATTCACATCAAGTCCAAGCGCAGCAAATGCGGATTCTACTGTTAAGTTCGGACCTGGGCTTTTTGGTTTGCTGGATAAAAAATCTCTCGGGAAAAACCGATTGCATGGTAGAGGACGTCCTAGAAGTTGGACGGCCTTCCAAAACATCAGACATATACCGCAAGTCGGTCGGTAAATTACCTCAGCTTATTCCCGTCTTCGGTTGGACAAATAAAGTAAAACCTGAAAGAAAGAAATGAATCAAAGTATAAAAATCTGCAACGGAAGCGGCTAGAGTTAGTCTTCAGTCCAATTAAAAAGTATACATCGCACAAGCTCTTTGAAGAAATGTTCGCAAGATTTTCATGTGAATCAAGCATTCGTCTTGATGAAACACCAATTGAAACGATACCAAATCAAGCACTCGCACTTAACTCAGGTTAGGGAAGAATAGCCGCCGCACCACCCGAAACTCAGGTTGGGAAGAATAGCCGCCGCACCACCCGATTGAGAAGCTCTAGTCTACATCATCAATCAGAATAACCTAGATAGAAAGCAGACAGTCATTGGAAGCGTTGAACCAACGAAACCAATCACAATAGCCATTAATTTAGAAGAGAAGTTTCAAGTGTGTTCAGCACACATGATATGTGCGCGCCTGCCTGTCACAGAACTGGATCATAAATCCGGTAGAACTACGCACTAGTGATGTCTAAAGCAAGCGTAACCTGGATTCTCACCCGCCCCCCTTGATCACACAGAAAATGGTGTGGGGTAAATGTTCAAGCATGTGTATTCGCAAAGAACAAGTAACGAATAAAAAGTATCAACTTTCCTTTGACACTGTGTGGATAAACTAAGGGCTATTCAGGAGGCCCGCTACACTAGTCGTGCGTCATACAGTCCCTACCAACTTCTCAGTGGGTCAAGGCCACGTGGAAGCGTAAAGCCCACGCAAGCGACTGGTGAAATCAGAGGATGATGACTGTGAAATCACATAATCAAAAGGCTTACCAGTGACAAGTACACGAAGAAAAAACTCATGATCGTGTGGACGATCGGAGATCAGGTGACTCCGGTTAACCCTCCCTGTGGCTGCAGAAATGCAGTCGCATAATACGCAACATGTGATAAACATGTGATAGGCCTGAGTCATGTAAACTGGCGTCATGATGACTATTCCGAACGATGGATTTTCATCGAATCCAACTTGTAGCATTTTCAGATAGTTTGCAGCCGCAAGCAGTACAAAAAACCTTGACTTGGTTTGGTCAGGGGTCTGGCTGAGCTATCCAGAACGTTTCTAAGCAGTACTCAGTAGGGTGGAATTCATAAAGGTCCAGCTGCGAACTAAGCGGTCAACTACAGATGGGAATATCGCTCAGCTGTAGCACCCTTTCGGTGCCTNGCCACCAGAAGAAGCCCGGGGGCTGGGATCCTGCTAGGTTCCCCGAGCCGAGACAGAGGACGTCGAGAAGCAGAGACCGGGTTCGAAGCACGGACTTTCCGGTGAGCAGATTCGCACTCTAACAACTTTAGCCATCTCGCCACAATACTAGAGCAAATTTTTTTCACAGCCGATTTCCTCTAGAAGGTAACAAGAAACCAATTTTGGTGTTGAAAAACACGGTGATTTCATACACACAAGCGTCTTTTAATCGAAAGCATCAGGCCCCATCCTAATATACAGTAAAGTCAATAGCGTTTAACCCGGACAAACGGCCAACAGCACCGCGGACGTTTAGGAAGAATGTAGTTATTCAGCGGTGGTGTGCTTTCAAAGTCGATAAATTACGAGCAACTTGGGTGCTTGCCCATTCAGCTGCAAGAAATAGCCGAAGAAAGTGTAACAGAACCTTAGAGTCCTTACTTCTGAAATATCAAGACATGCGTTCACTCGTAGCACCCTTTCGGTGCCTAGCTGCCATGCCACCAGAAGGAA
>NW_008751932.1:155370-158001 GCF_000715545.1 Opisthorchis viverrini
TGTCATACTGCCAGGTCGCCCAAGCCTAGACAGGGGAAGTCGACAGGCGGAGGTCGGGTCCGAACCACGAACCTTCCGGTCGGCAAATTCTCGCTCTACCCACTTGGGCCATCTCACCCCCCTGAAATATCAAGACTGAGGCCGACGGGCCACTTCAAGTAACCAAAGAATGTCTGGACCGGTCATGCGCCGTTAATCACTGGAACCAAAACAAATTATGTGAGGTTCCTCTTTTTAAGAAAAAACAAATCCAGCCAAAGTGGAATAAGAATTGACCAGTCATAATTTCTGACAACCCTGCTTCATCATCCTTTTCACACAGGATAGTAACAAGGCCAGTCAACTGGCCACGTTAAAGTGAACAATTCCAAGGAGCCTTTACGAATAGGACTTTCAATGTCTTCAAGTTTGAATCAAAATCATACAGAGTCTAAGCATATCGCAAAGGCTTAACTGTCTAACCTTTTATTTGATAGGTTACTAGGACGGGAAGCCGGGTAACACACACGCTAATGAAAAGCCGAACTTGATAGTAGGAAGTCAGCTAAGCACCGAGTTCAGCTGTGAAACTCATTTGTTTCATTCACACAGGAGTTTATGGATCTCACTGAATAGCACATGAATGGGAAAACCAAGATTGCTGAAAACACACAGCTTATAGTGGTGTGCATTGCTACACGCCAATATCTTCAAGAGATGTCCCTACGAACAGCACAGCGTGTGGTCTATCGAAAGGGAGACCATCCCTACCGGGATAGTTCACACACACACACACACACACACACACACACACACAGGCGTTCCTACTTAGCGGTATTGTTAGCAACAACTGAATGGGAAAACCAAGATTGCTGAAAACACACAGCTTATAGTGGTGTGCATTGCTACACGCCAATACCTCCAAGAGATGTCCCTACGAACAGCACAGCGTGTGGTCTATCGAAAGGGAGACCATCCCTACCGAGATAGTTCACACACACACACACACACACACACACACACACACAGGTGTTCCTACTTAGCGGTAATGTTAGCAACAACTTTAATGTCACCGAACTAAACATTTGGAATTTCAGATAGTTCCAGGTGCTAAGACGTATGCCGGAAACTCTTCAGGTATTAACATGAGACAAACTTAACGCTGATAACGCAAAATACGGATAGGACTTTTTTGCAAGTATACAGAACTTAAACCAGCAAGGATGTGATCACGGATGAGCAGATATGCTTGGATAACCCTATTCCTTAATAGGAAGGCAATGTGAACATAGTTCATTGTCAGGCGCAGCGGATTACGTATTCTCGAAACATCACGAATTTGATCGGCTATTTATGACAACTTGGCAACAGATAGGGATAGAGTCACAAAAATTTTCTCAAGACCCAAACCAGACGAACTGGTCACTACCAAAGGAAGTATGACGATGCACTATAAATAGGGGTTCTAATGACACCATAAGCCTGTTAGCAGCAAACAGACCGTTTACACACACACACACACACACACACGCTAAAGAACCGCAAACTACAGATCCCCTGTAGTAAGCAAGGATGAATGTGAACAGTGCCTTTCTTGGTGACGCAATAAAACGCTCATCTTGGAGTTACGGGCACGACATTCGGATAAATAAAACTGCCTGCTAGCTGCCACGACAGTAAACGTGTTGTAGACCCATCCATCAAAGAAGGCCGCCCTCGGATTAAGATGACTTCGATCCTGTCCCGTGAGATTGGAGGTGATACGCTTTGAGTTATCAACATCTGCCTTCCAAAATAGGCCACCCTAATAAGCGCACGAGGTAAAACACTACCCAAACGGAAACCAGGATAAGAACTTCACGCTCTTAGGTATTTTTACGCGAATTTGGGAAGTGAAAACACACTGTTCTCAAGCGACTGGAAATTTCACATAATTTCCATTTATGCGATACCAAACGACTACAATTCTACTCCTAATCAGTGGTTACCACCACCAGTGATTGGTTCCTTGTGTGCTCCTTTGACGGTCAGGTCCCTCCTAAAAGATCGAACGTTGAAAGCGATCACTTTTAGGGAATCTATGCTGATAGTCTTTGGAAAAGGAACAACGCAGAAAGGCAAGTTGAAAGGGCCGATCAGAAGTGGTCACTCTGAACAGATGGTCCCCCTAAAAGGATACAACCGAGATGGCTCAGTGGTTAGAGCGCGAATTCACTGACCTGAATGTCCGTGGTTCGAATCTGAAACCTGCCTGTCGACTTCCCTGTCTAAGCTTAAGCAACCTGGCAGTATCCCAGCCCTCGTGCTTCCTTCTGGTGGCATGGCAGTTTGGCACCGAAAGGGTGCTACAGCTGAACGAAAAGAGTGAAAGCGGTTTTCCCTGCGATTTGGCCTCTTAGTAGTTAGTTAGTCTCTCAAGAAATGGACAGATAAAATCATACAACGGCAAGTTAAATCCCTGGACATAGCCCAACATAGAACTCTAAACCATAATAATGTCTATTGGTGCAATATCAGAATCGTAACTTGTCAAAGATTTAATATAGCCTTCACCCTGCTTCCAGCAGCCTCAACATTGGAGTTGCCCCCACAGAAGAATGAGATCACGCACAAATTCATACCCAAATCAGTTTCTGCTGCAGTTCCAGCTGG